>NC_053028.1:599013682-599313682 GCF_003073215.2 Triticum urartu
GCACCTTGCCAACCTGGGCCTCGTACTTCTCCCGCTCGGTGCGCTCTGTGGCCGCCCTCTTCTTGGCCTCAACCAGCGCTTGCTTAAGGGTCGCCACCTCAGATGTGGCCCCTACAATAGCCATGATAATCCTGTCATTTTTTGCAATTGCACCTTTTTTTATATATATTTAAACAAGGTATTTCTTACCTTCGTTCTCCTCAAGCTGCTTCTTGGCACGCCCGAGCTCTTGCTCGGACTGCTCGAGGTTCTGCATTAGCGTGTCCACTTCCGCAGTCAGTACGGTGGACGCCAGCAGAGAAGCCTGCATACGCATATTGACACCTTTTTGTTAGACTCCTGCGAATTTTATTTGATCCTCTATTCGGCTTTTCTTCTCGAACGCCAAACAGAGCATCAGGGGCTACTGTCTATGCGGTAATATTGTTTACACATTCTTTACTTACCTCAAAGCCTGTTAAAAGGCTAGTACAAGCTTCAGTCAGTCCGCTCTTGGCGGACTGAACCTTCTGGACCACCCCACTCATAATGGTGCGGTGCTCCTCGTCTATGGAGGCGCCTTTGAGCACCTCCAACAGATTGTTCGGTGCCTCCGGTTGGACGGGGGTCACCGGCACGGTGGGCTTGCTCCTCTTGGAAGGAGGTGCCCCGCCAGACTCTGGAACCTTTGAAGGTTCCGGAGCGATGTCCGGCCTAGAGCCGGACTTGGAGCCATGGGGGGGTTTATCCCCTTTACTCCAGGAGTCCGGGAGGTCGCCTTGCGGCGCCTCCAGGACCACCTCCTCTCGGCTTGGAACCTGTTGAGACAATACTTCGGTGTTGTCCGTAGGGCGGGGGGAGGAAGCCGTCGGAAGCGAATTCACATCCGACGAGTCCAGTGAACCGCTTGACGATGCGTCGAGCCGGTCTTTGGGTGGGCTGCATAATCATATTCGACATAAGGGAAAGCTGTGCAATAAAGGAATACTATGAATTACTCTGGTATCCACATACTTATGATTTCGCCAGGGGCTTGGCCCTGAGCGGCCACTCTTCTCCGACGTCGTCGGCGTCGGTGGAGTAGTCCGGGGAAGGGTTCTCCCCTTCTTGTACCCTTCGGCCTCCCCAGTGAGGGTGGCCTTCCTTTTCTTCTCTCCTCCCGCTGGGGGGGAGAGGTCTCTTCTTCCTCCTCCTCGTCTTCACGGAGGAATGTGCCTTGGAGTCGTCGGATGATGAACCCGACACCTCCTGGCGCCGGGCACTCTTTCGAGTCCCGTGGCCTTCTTCTCCGGCACCACATGGGGTGCCGGAACCAGCAGCTTCGCCAAGCGGGCATCGGCTGGGTCTTCGGGCAAAGGAGCCGGACAGTCGATCTGTCCGGACTTCGCCTACCAAACCTGTCAAAGGTAAGGGAGCTTAGATCCCGCATAGACTTAAACTATGAAAAACTAGTACCCTGTAAAAGGTATAAACAACTTACCGCGCTAGCGTGACGCTGCGCGCTGAATCCGCGATCCTCGGTAGCGGATGCGGGATCCTCGACGCCCTTAAAAAGCACCTTCCAGGCATCTTCGTACGTCGTGTCGAAGAGCCTGCTCAGAGTTCGGTGCTGCACCGGGTTGAACTCCCACAGATTGAAGGCCCGTTGTTGACACGGGAGGATCAGGCGGATGAGCATAACCTGGATTACGTTAACAAGCTTGAGCTGCTTGTCCACCAGGGTTTGGATGCATGTTTGCAGTCTAGTCACCTCTCCTTTGCTGCCCCACGACAGGCCCGTCTCTTTCCAGGACGTGAGCCGCGTTGGGGGTCCGGACCGGAACTCGGGGGCTGCGACCCACTCAGGGTCGCGTGGCTCGGTGATGTAAAACCACCCTGATTGCCACCCCTTCAGAGGCTCCTCATAGGAGCCCTCGAGCTATAAGACGTTGGGCATCTTGCCCACCATGGCGCCTCCGCACTCCGCCTGGTTGCCGCGCACCACCTTCGGCTTGACGTTGAAAGTCTTGAGCCATAGGCTGAAATGGGGGTGGATACAGAGGAAAGCCTCGCACACGACGATAAACGCCGAGATGTTGAGGATGAAGTTCGGGGCCAGATCATGGAAATCTAGGTCGTAGTAGAACATGAGTCCCTGGACGAATGGGTGGATAGGAAAGCCCAGTCTGCGGAGGAAGTGGGGAAGGAACACTACCCTCTCATGGGGCCTTGGGGTGGGGAGGAGCTGCCCCTCTTCGGGAAGCCGGTGCGCGATGTCGTTAGACAAGTATCCGGCCTTCCTCAGTTTTTTGATGTGCCCCTCCGTGACGGAGGAGACCATCCACTTGCCTCCTGCCCCGGAAATGGCTGGAGAAGGTTGAGGTGGGGAGTGCGGACTTGGGCGCTGGAGCTCGAGTGCGCGAGAATGGAATGGCAAAGGAGGAAGAAGGCGTAGGTGAAAAGGTGGATCCTTATCCCCTTATATGGGTGGACGCAACTACGTGTCCCCACCAGCCTGGTAAAACTTGCTTATCTCCAAGCGCCGTAATCAATGGCGCAGTTGGGTCACCCATGCCCGTATTGATGAGAATCCTGGAATAAGGGGACACGATCTCTGCTTTAACAAGACATGCCAAGGAAACCGCCTCACATGACGCGCTGAGGTGGGATAATAAAACGATTCGGATAAAGGCTTGGCCGTGGTGTGTCACACTACGGAATACGTCAGCAGATTAGATTTGTGTAATTATTATTCTCTCTATGGCAATATGTGGAAACTTATTTTGCAGAGCCGGACACTATCTTTGTGTTCAAAATCTTCTATGAAGTACTTGGAGGAGGAACCCGCCTTGCAATGCCGAAGACAATCTGCGCGCCGGACTCGTCGTCATTGAAGCCTGGTTCAGGGAATACTGAGGGAGTCCTGGATTAGGGGGTGTCTGGATGGCCGGACTATACCTTCAGCTGGACTCCTGGACTACGAAGACACAAGACTGAAGACTTCATCCCGTGTCCGGAAGGGACTTTCCTTGGCGTGGAAGGCAAGCTTGGTGATACGGATATGTAGATCTCCTACCATTGTAACCGACTTTGTGTAACCCTAACCCTCTCCGGTGTGTGTACAAACCGGAGGGTTTTAGTCCGTAGGACAACATACAGATTAGCAATCATACCATAGGCTAGCTTCTAGGGTTTAGCCTCTCCGATCTCGTGGTAGATCTACTCTTATACTACCCATATCATCAATATTAATCAAGCAGGACGTAGGGTTTTACCTCCATCAAGAGGGCCCGAACCTGGGTAAAACTTCGTGTCCCTTGCCTCCTGTTACCATCCGGCCTAGACGCACAGTTCGGAACCCCCTACCCGAGATCCGCCGGTTTTGACACCGACAGTCCCCTAAACATAAATAAGTAAATAAATAAATAAATAAAGCTAAAGGCTCATGCACTAGTTCTTTGGGGAAATAGCTAGCCCAGTATTTCTTTTTGAAGAATACCCAAGCTAGGCCTATTTGTTTTCTGTGAATTACTGGGCTGCAAATCTTTGGGAAAATGGGCTGCAATAAATTCCATATGAATTAGAAAATGAGTAAAAAAATATAAAAATAATAGCAAATGGGCTGTAAACGCCATAGATTTCGAGGCTGACTTATTTACGAAAGGCTTTGTCAGTGAACACACGATTCTAGCAGCAGTTAGTGTTGGATGTCCATCCAACGACCAACGTGCTTCTTTAATCTCTGATCTTCCTGCTCCAGCCGCCTAAACTAGCGCCGGCGGGACTGCCTACTCCCTCCTCTTGTGGCCCGCTGTGATGCCGCGTAGGTTTCCCCGGCCCACCCTACTTCCTCCGCTGGCCTGGCCGCACGCAATCAACTGCCTCCTTATTACGCGAAAAAAATGATTCCTCCCACTGACATCTGGGGCACACCGGTTGGGAGGCTAACCTGTGGGCCTACTAAGTTGACGCGTACGCAGGGCTTGTCAACTTAGTCAACAAATGATTCTAGCAGCAGTAACCGTTTGATTTGAATCGAGCGGTCCTGCTGCTTCTTCAATCGCTTCTCTTCTTGCACCAGCCACCCAAACCAGCGCCGGGGAGACCGCCTGCTCCTGCCTCCAGTGGCCGGCTGTGCTGCCGATGAGGCCTCATCGCCCCCTACTACTCCCACCGCTAGCCAGGCCCTGCGGCGACGGCAGCCTCACACCGCAGCCGAATCAGTGAACCCTCGTACTCCTCTCCGCGTGGGCATCCACTGCCGCGTCTTCCCCGGCTCCGCGTCGTCCCCTTCGTAGGCCTTGCCGTCGTCCACCGCCTTGGTGCTCTTGGCGCGGCGTGGTCAACATGGTCAACGCCATTCCATCAGAAGAGTACTGTACGTGGGGAGGCTGACAGCTGGGTCCATGACCACAGCCCAGTTTTTTTATGATTTGCCAAGTAAGTCGCTTTGTCAGGCCTGTTGGGCTGCAAATCTTTCAAGACGAGGAGGAGAGCTTTCATTCGGCTGGCCGAGAAAATGGCCCATCAGTAATGAGAAATGGGTTGTACATTTTTAAAACACATGAAACCGGCAATTACTTTCAAATATCTTTTTTTCATTTCGAGATTTGAAATTACATTAATTTTTATGCGTGGAGAATTTGTTGGATTTTATATTGATATACATTTATTTTTAAAATCAGTTTGAATGTGAGTCGAAATTTTGGGATTAAAAACAATTCGGACCGCACCGAAATATGCAAAATTTCGTATAATTTTTTAACCGTGGCCACAATATGGGCTGTAATGCTAACAAAAAGAATATGGGCTCCAAAAAAACCTTAATAATTAGCAAATGGGCTGTAAATTATTAGAAATAATGGCAGATGGGTTGTATGCTGTTTCCCACAGATTTGAGGCTTTCCTAAAAAAAGGTTGACGCACAAGCAATGACTGTTGGATGGCCATCCAACGGCCGTCGTGCTTCTTCAATCTCTGCTCTTCCTGCTCCAGCCGCTCAAACAGGCGCCGGCGGGACTGCCTCCTCCCTCCTCAACGCGGCCGGCTCTGCTACCGCGCAGGCCTCACCGCCCCACTGTACTCCCATCGCCGGCCTAGCCATCCCTCTACTCACCCACACCTGCTGTTATTCTCCGGCGACGGCGAGGCCTCGTACAGTCGAAATGTTCCCCCCACTATCAGCTCGGACCCATCGGAAGTGCCTCCTTATTACGCACAAAAAAATGAATACTCCCCCGGCTAGCTGGGACCCACCTTGGTGGGAGGCTGACTTGTGGGCCTACTAAGTTGACGGGGATGAAGGGCTTTGTCAACTTAGTCAATATGAATGATTCTAGCTCCAGTGACCGTACGATGTCCATCCAACGGCCGTAGTGCTTCTTCAACCTCTGGTCTTCTTGCTCCAGCCGCCCAAAGCAGCGCCGGTCGTGCCGCCTGCTCCTGCCTCCCATGGCCGGCTGTGCTGCCGCGGAGGCCTCACCGCCCCTACTATTCCCACCGCTGGCAGGCCCCGCGGCGACGGCAGCCAAACAAGTGAACCCTCATACTCCTCTCCGCGTGGGCATCCACTGCCGCGTCTTCACCGGCTCCGCGTCGTCCCCTTCCTAGGCCTCGCCATCGTCCACCGCCCTAGTGCTCTCGGCGTGGCGTGGTCAACATGGTCAAGGAACGACTTCCATCGGACATGGACTGTACGTGGAGAGGCTGACAGCTGGGTCCACAGCGGCAGCAAGGAAGTGCCTCCTTATTATGCGGAAAATAATGATTCCTCCACCTGACAGCAGGGACCCACCGGACGGGCCACCGTATTTCGCGAAAAAAAACGTTTCCCCCCTGACTGCTGGGACCCACCAGCTACATCTTCGCACGCAAGGAAGTGCGTCCGGGCAAAAAAAAGAAAACCAAAACGATTCGCCCCCTGACTGCTGGGACCCACCAGCCCCCCGACTGCTGGGACCCACCAGCTACATCTTCACACGCAGGGAAGTGCGTCCGGGCAAAAAAAACGATTCGCCCCCTGACTGCTGGGACCCACCAGCTACATCTTCACAGGCAAGGAAGTGCCTGACAGTCGGGACCCACCTGGTCGAAGCGTACGTAGCGTTGTCATTCTGGTCGCGAACGTGTACGTGCATACTGGTCGATGTAGAAGCGCGCACGTGTCGTAGTAGAGGCGTGCACGTGTCGTAGTAGAGGCGCGCATGTAGCATGTACAAGTACGTACAGTGGCCAGGGTGCAAGAAAGAAAATACGGCCACGTATGTGTACATCCGGGCGGGGTCTCGAACGCCTACTCGCGCATACGTACGGCGAGGGCTCGTGTACATGGCTGGGTCGGAACAGAGAAACAGCGTCGTCGTCGTGTTCATGGGTCGGAACGGAATGCGTGGTCGTATTCATCGAGAGGGCTTGGACGGAAGAGCGATGGAAACGAGGCCTGGCGTACCACACAACGGAGGAAACGGACCTCCTACGGTCGAAACGGGGGTCCTGTTGATCGGGAGGGGTGTGGCGTACCGCAAAACGGAGGAAACGGACCTCCTACGGTCGAAACGAGGGTCCTGTTGATCGGGAGGGGTGTGGCGTACCGCAAAACAGAGGAAACGGACCTCCTACGGTCGAAATGGGGGTCCTATTGATCGGGAGGGGTGTGGCGTACCGCAAGACGGAGGAAACGGACTTGTGTTGGAGCACTACGGTCGAAACGGGGGTCCTGTTCATCGGGAGGGGTGTGGCATACCGCAAAACGGGACTCCACGGGATACTGTTCATCTCCACCATCGACCCCCTCCAGCCTCCACGAGCTACTGTTCATCCACTGTCGACCTCCTCCAGCCTCCACGGGCTCCTGTTCATCCAGCCTCCGCCGCGCGCTACTCCACCGGCTACTGTTCAACCATCCCTCCACCGTCTACTGTTCATCCAGCCCTCCACACCACGGGGTCCTGTTCAACCACCCCTCCACGGGCACCCCTCCACCATCTACTGTTCATCCTGCCCTCCACACCATGGGGTCCTGTTCATCCACCCCTCCACGGGCACCCCTCCACCGTCTACTGTTCATCCAGCCCTCCACCACACCACGGGGTCCTGTTCATCCAGAGGCAACGCCACCGCTCACTGTTCATCCACCCCACCCCCCCCCCCCCCCCCCCCCCCCCCCCCCCCCCCCCCCGCAACGCTCACTGTTCATCCCATTGATCGGCTTCAGTTAGCAGCAGTAGCCAAGGAATCGCTCGATCGGGTTCAGTTAACAGCCATCGATCGATCGCTCGGGTTCAGTAACGCGTAGCCTACAGTGCAATCGCTCGGGTTCAGTTAGAGCCCAACGCCTCGCACACACGCGCGTACGTGTACGAGAGAAACGCGCATCGCTCGGCCCCCGACCTCCCACCGTAATCGGGAACTCCCCGAAATTTTCCTCCCCCTCGCTTCTACCACGGTTTTTTCTGTCATGGACGGCCCAAAGAATGTCATGCAGCTGCGTCTCCGGCCCGCCCAGGATGAAAAGCCCATTTTCTGTCATGATTTTTTGTCATAGAAGTAGGAGCCCACCACATCTATGATGATACCGGGTTTTGTCACAATTATCGTCATAGAAGTGTCATATGTATGACAGAAAAAAATTTGTTCGGCCCAAAATGTCACGGATGTGTCTTTTTTTGTAGTGTCCTTCATCGCTCTGATTTTGGAGTGGGCTTCCTTGGCTGCTACCATGGCCATCTCCAGGTCTGCCGCCTTCGCTCGGCTTTCTTTTTCAAGAAGTTGGTAACGGTCAGCGGCATCTTTCAACTCAACGGCCATCTTGGCTATTCTTTCCTTGCTCTGGCAATGCGTGGCCTATTCGGCCCTCAGCTCTTCGACCGCCTTTGGAGCGGCCGCATCGCTATTCCTTGCTTGTTCCTTGGCTTGGGCAAGCTCCGCCCGAAGGGTCTCCACGGTGGCAACTCCATCTGTAGTCACAACATATTAAAGATACCAACATCATGCTCCTCTTACTATGTGTTAATCACCGGAGAAATCACTTATCCTGTGCCTCGTCAAGCCGCTTGTTGACAAGCACGATGTCGGCATCTACCGCATCAAGTTGCTGCTTTAGCTCGGCAAACTCATCAGTCCGGCTAGCCACCGGACCTTCAGCCACCTGCACATAAAGGCGGTCTGGTTATTACTTGGGACTATGATCCTCTGTTTCCGTGGTTTTCGACGGCAACCAGAGTCTCAGGGGCTACTATCTGCATAGGGCACACCTAACATGTGCGGTACTATCAAAAACATACACCATTTCACGTACCTCAAAGCCTTTCAGCAGACTCATAAAAGCTTCATGCAACCCGCTTTCGGCAGATGAAATCCTTTCAATTACCGTACCCATTAGCGTATGATGCGCTTCTGAGATGGCCGCTTGCTCCAGAAGATCCTTCGGTGCGTCCGACCGCACACTGTACGGTTCCAGACTCTTTTCTGTTGCTCTCTCTAGGAGCCGAATACTGAGGACTCCGGGTGGCCAAAGGATTACCCTCTGGCCTTGGCGGATCAGGAGAAGCCTTCCACGACAACACTTCAGGGTCGCCCGCCTCATGAGGCGGGGTGGCAGGGGGAGGTGTTTCGCTCTCCATCATCTCCAGAAGAATATCCCCGAAGACGAACTCTGTCGAGAAGGGCTACAATCCGAACTACAAGATATAACCTTCGGTTATTGTCTTCAGAAGTAAGGTAGGATATTTTCACTATTAAGTACTTTTTGATTACTTACAGCTCGGTAGAGGGCTGATCCCATTGCGGACATTGTGCGGCAAGAGTACCCTCTGAGGCAGGACCCTCTGGCGAAGATTTCTTCCCCCGTTTGGAAACCTTTGTTTCCGGGTCTTCAGAGGTGGTCCTCTTCCTTCCTCGGGGAGAGGGAATGTCAGATTCTTCTCCCTGGTTATCCTCCTTCGCGGAGGCGCTAATTCCCCCGGTTTGGATGAGTAGTGAGTGAGGCCTGCTTTCAGCCTCTTTATTCGCCGCTTTATATTCACCTGGGGGCACCTGATAAGGCGCTGGCTCAAGCATTCTATCTAGTACGGGATTGGCCAGGCCTTCGGGAAGGGGGGCCGAACACCTGATCATCTTCGCCTTGGTTATCCAGTCCTAGTCAAAGAGTGACTGAGGGAGTCCTGGATTAGGGGGTGTCCGGATAGCCGGACTATACCTTCGGCCGGACTCCTGGACTATGAAGATACAAGATTGAAGACTTCGTCCCGTGTCCGGAAGGGACTTTCCTTGGCGTGGAGGGCAAGCTTGGCGATACGGATATGTAGATCTCCTACCATTGTAACCGACTTTGTGTACCCCTAACCCTCTCCGGTGTCTATAAAAACCGGAGGGTTTTAGTCCGTAGGACAAGATAGAGAACAACAATCATACCATAGACTAGCATCTAGGGTTTAGCCTCTCCGATCTCGTGGTAGATCTACTCTTGTACTACCCATATCATCAATATTAATCGAGCAGGACGTAGGGTTTTACCTCCATCAAGAGGGCCCGAACCTGGGTAAAACTTCGTGTCCCTTGCCTCCTGTTACCATCCGGCCTAGACGCACAGTTCGGGACCGCTACCCGAGATCCGCCGGTTTTGACATCGACATTGGTGCTTTCATTGAGAGTTCCTCTGTGTCGTCGCCGTCAGGCTTGATGGCTCCTACGATCATCAATAGCGATGCAGTCCAGGGTGAGACCTTCCTCCCCGGACAGATCTTCGTCTTTGGCAGCTTCGCACTGCGGGCCAATTCACTTGGCCATCTGGAGCAGATCGAAAGCTATGCCCCTGGCCGTCAGGTCAGATTTGGAAGTTTAAACTATACGGCTGACATCCGCGGGGACTTGATCTTCGACGGATTCGAGCCACTGCCGAGCGTGCCGCATTGTCACGACGAGCATGATCTAGCTCTGCCACCGAACAGTGCCCTGGAGGCCGCACCCGCATCGGCTTCGACCCTTAATTTGGGGCCAACTGCACCGACCGAGGATGGGTGGTTGGACGCCGCCTCGGGGGCTGCGATCCCAACGGCGATCGAGCCGAACACCAGCCCCGCACTCCGCGAGACTCATGACTCCAAGGAGCCGGACTCCTCTCCGGACTCCGAACCCTCCGCGCCCCTGCCGATCGAATCCGATTGGGCACCGATCATGGAGTTTACTGCCGCAGACATCTTTCAGCACTTGCCTTTCGACGATATTCTGAAGACACTAAAGTCTCTCTCTTTATCAGGAGAGCCCTGGCCAGACTACAGTCAGCAAGGTTGGGATACAGACGATGAAGAAATTCAAAGACCACCCACCACCCACTTTGTAGCCACTGTCGACGATTTAACCGACATGCTCAACTTCGACTCCGAAGACATCGACGGTATGGACGCCGATGAAGGAGACGATGAAGAACCAGCGCCTATTTGGCTCTGGAAAGCCACCTCGTCATATGACGTATACATGGTGGACGCACCAAAAGATGACGACGAGGAGCGGAAGGACGCACCGAAGGCTTGTTCCCTCGAAAAGCAGTCAAAGCGGCAATGCAAGCGCCACCCCAAATCCCGCCTCGACAGAAATAACGATCACACAGACCTAGCGCTGGAGCAGGACGAACCGCTACCGGACAACGGAATCCGGATAATCAAGCCGAACAAACAAATTCTATCAAGGATAATGGTCCGGACGACATAACGCCGGACAGGCACCCGGAGCAGCAGAATGCCCGTAAAAGGCTTGTTGCCACTGCAAGGAGTCTTAAAAAACAGAAGCAAAGGCTCAAGGCTGCGCAAGAGACAATCCAAATCAAATGGAGTAAAATACTCAACACAACAGTGAGGTACGGCGACAATCGCCCCTCCAAAAGCTACCCAAAGCGGAAGCTGCTACCTAAATTCGATGAGGAGACCTCAGACCCCCCACAACCAAATATCAAAGCAGCCACCTGGCCGGATAGACGACCCCTCTACCAACACAGAGCGGCATACAACGCCACTCACAATACAACACGCGACCCATGCGGGGGCTCGCACCCAAAGGACGGCGCAACAAGATCCATCTATGGACCACGCAAGTGCGCCCCAACATACAATGCAACACAACAAACATCTGAACAATGCGGTACACCCGGCTACAGGGGTGCCGCACACCCTCTATGTTTCACCGATAAAGTGCTGGACCATGAATTTCCAGAGGGATTCAAACCTCAAACATAGAGACATACGACAGAACAACAGACCCTGGGGTCTGGATTGAGGACTACATCATTCATATCCATATGGCTCGAGGAGATGATATCCACGCCATCAAGTACTTACCCCTCAAGCTCAAAGGGCCAGCTCGTCACTGGCTTAAAGGCCTCCCCGAAAGCTCCATTGGAAGTTGGGAAGAGCTCGAAGACGCCTTTCGGGCAAATTTTCAAGGGACTTATGTCCGACCTCCGGATGCGGACGATTTGAGTCATATAACTCAACAGCCCGGAGAGTCAGCCCGAAAGCTTTGGAACAGATTTCTTACTAAAAAGAACCAGATTGTCGACTGTCCGGACGCCGAAGCCTTGGCAGCTTTTAAACATAGCGTCCGTGACAAATGGCCCGCCAGACACCTCGGCCAAAATAAGCCAAGAACGATGGCCGCATTAACAAGCCTCATGACCCGCTTTTGCGCGGGTGAGGATAGCTGGCTAGCCAGATGCAGCACCAGCGACCCCAGTACATCTGAAGTTAGAGATGGAAATGGGAAATCACTGCGCAATAGCAATAACAAACACCGGAATAAAGAAGACAGCACGAAGGGCATGACAGTAAATGCCGGATTCAAAAGCTCTCGGCCAGGTCAAAAGCCGCCCTCTAAAGGCACCAGGGATGAACTGTCCAGCCTCAACAAAATCCTGGACCAAGTATGTCAGATCCATAGTACCCCTGGTAAACCCGCTAATCATACCCCCAGAGAATGTTGGGTCTTCAAGCAGTCCAGCAAGATCAACGCCGTACACAAGGGGGAGGATACACCAAGTGAAGACGAGGACGAGCCTCCCAAACAAGACACTCGGGAAGAAAAGAAATTTCCACCAAAAGTCAAAACAGTAAACGTGTTACACGTGATCAAGGGAAAAAATAACGCGGCACTCCCAGGAAAATATACCCAAGTGCCTGTCACCGCGAAGTCCTGCCACTGGTCGTCTCAACCGATCACTTTCGACCATCGCGATTACTCAGCAAGTATCCGACGCGTAGGATGGGCTGCCCTAGTATTAGACCCAGTAATTGGAGGATATCACTTCCACAAGTCTTGATGGACGGTGGCAGCAGTCTAAACCTAATATATCAGGATACAATCTACGGGATGGGGTTAGACCCAACAAAAATTCGCCATAGCAATACTACCTTTAAAGGAGTAACGCCAGGCCCAGGGGCTCGCTGTACGGGCTCCCTCCTACTACAAGTTATATTCGGCTCCCCCGGTAACTTCCGTCGCGAGCATTTAACCTTCCACATCGCTCCGTTCCAAAGTGGCTACCAAGCACTGCTCGAACGTGAAGCTTTCGCTCACTTTAATGCAATACCACACTACGCCTCCCTCACACTCAAGATGCCCGGTCCACAGGGCATCATTTCAATGAACGGAAATATCAAGCGATCTCTGCGCGCCGAAGAGAGTGCGGCTGCCTTGGCAGTCGCACACTAAAGGCGCCCGGACCAGTGAAAGCATCCAATAGGTCGTCAAGACCTCAGACACAACTAATCAAGTCCAGCGCCGCTATTTATACCGAATAAATGGTTACACCCCTATTTGTCCATACAAGGGGCTCAACGCGCGCAGACAAGTGGCAATTTCTTCTCATCTTGAATTATACATGGTTTCTTTAAAAACTATCCTTTTGCACGATAACTTTTTCACCTAAATTCCTCTCTTTTACAGACGATCATCGTGCTACACCCATCCAGGATACGGCACAACGGAGACACAGGCGCAGACGTGCAGCAGGGACCCGCTCCAAAGATTCTTTTTAGATTAAGACCCTGCGTAAACCTTTTTTACTGTCTCTTATTGATACATATCCACCGTTGAGAAGGATCCTGACGTCTTGGCATTTGGCCACGTCAGAACAATGCACATTCCTGGACACAAGGGGCTTCTTACAAAGGCCATTATTTAGGCCCGGTTTATACCACAAAGACCGAATACCTTAGGGAGTGTTCGGCGTCGCGAGTTTGGCCTTATATGCATCAGCTCCGAATCATTGTCTTTGGTCAAATGTTGGGTTTGCTCGGATCCTGTGTTTTGGTGCCTTACGTTCCGCTTTACCGTCTAAGGTAGCACCAGGAGAACTACTGCGATTGTGCCCTGGTTCATCCGGACGAGCACCTCAGTAGAGAAAGCCGAAAACTGACTGTCATGATATAGCGTGAGACTGGTCAACCACTCGATGACCTGTTGGAATGTTAGAATTCCCCCACCTTAACGAAGGGCCGTTTTCCGGCCAGGCATGTACGCACCCCGGGATCGGGAGAGTGCGGAGCCACCAGGGGCTATCTAGTAGCCCCACTGTCAAACTCCTATGGCTAAGTGAAAGTGCTAAAGCATTATAGTCCGGTTGCCTCGCTCGCTCCGCTGTCACCTCCTTAATAGGACCAAGACGTTGGGTTAAGTGTGCACGCATGTTTTTTTGCGAGCACCTCCGCATTATATGCGTGAGGGTTGAAGACGATGGCTGCAATCTTTCAAGTTATACACATGTATACATAAACGGCCGCCCAGGAGGCATCATATTACTTTCAGGAAAAAGTATAAAAATAGCCTTATAAAAATTTATAAAAGCATTTCGCTTACAATGAGATTACATATCACTCAAACATAATACTTTTTGAGCACTGGGTCTCTATCAAACGAGCACCCTCAAGAACTTCTTCAAAGTAGTGCTCAGCAGCCATTCGACCTATGGCCGAATCCCGCGCTGCAACAGTGGTAGCATCCATCTCCGCCTAGTATGCTTTAACACGGGCAAAGGCCATCCGTGCGCCCTCTATGCACGCCGACCTCTTCATCGCATTAATGCGCGACACCACGTCAAGGAACTGCTGCACCAAGCTGAAATAGCTGTTCAGTTTTGGCCTTTCCGGCCATAGCTGATCAACAACAGACCTTATGGCGAGTCCAGACAACCTATTCAGTTCGGCCCATTTGGCTAATTGGTCAGTCAATGAAAGCGGACGCTTGGGAGAATGGAATTGTCTCCAAAACAGCTGGTCTACTTCACGGTCCGTCTGACCCTAGAAGTACTTGGCTGCATCGGCAGCGCTCGCCGCCAAATCCATATACACATCCTCTGAACTCCACAGCCGATCCAGAGGGGCATACCGTGGATCTCCGAACTTCCTCCACAACATAAAGGATTTCCCAGCTACAATATCCCCGGCTTCCCGCAGCTCCTCCTTCTTCGCCCTCATAGCAGAGCGGAGGTCTTTTCTCGTCGCAGCAGACTTCTCAAGGTCCGATGCCTTCGCTAGGTTTTCCTTTTCAAGAACCCGGCAACGGTCGGCGGCGGCTTTTAATTCTATGGCCATCTTGGCCATGTTATCTCGGCTCTCGCCATGCGCGGCCTTCTCGGCTTTCAACTCTTCGGCCGCCTTCAAAGCAGCCGCATTACCCAACCTCGCTTGTTCCTTGGTTCGGGCAAGTTCTGCTCGCAAGGCTTCAACAGTGGCAGCTCCATCTACAGTCACAACATATTAAAGATACTGGCATCATGCTGCTCTTCCTATGTGGCATTTACCAGATAATGACACTTACCCTGTGCCTCGTCAAGCCTTTTGTTAACAAGCTCGATGTCGGTGTTTGCCGCATCCAACTGCCGTTTTAAATGGGAAAACTCGCTAGTCCGGCTAGCCACCGGAGCTTCCATCACCTGCACATAGAGGCAGTATGGTTATTACCTGGGAATATGATGCTCTGTTCATCGTCGTCTCTGACGACAACCAGAGTCTCAGGGGCTACTATCTACACAGGACACACCTAGCATGTGCAGGACTATCATACATTCTTTTACGTACCTCAAAGCATGTCAGTAGACTCATAAAAGCTTCATGCAATCCTCTTTCGGCGGACGAGATTCTCTTCATCACCGTATTCATCAGCACACAGCGTTCATCTGAGATGGCCGCTCGCCCCACCAACTCCCACAGAACATCCGATCGCACACTAGACGGTGCCGGACTCTTTTGTCTGCTCTCTTCAGGAGCCGGACACTGGGAGCTTCGGGGGTCAATGGGATTATCTTCTGGCCTCACCGGACTCGGAGAGGCCCTCCGCGACGACACTTCAGGGTCGCCCGCTTCCGGAGCGGAGGAGTCCGGAGGAGGCGTTTCGCTCTCGATCATCTCTGGAAGAAGATCCCCCGAAGACGAGCTCATTTGAGAGGGGCTAAGGCCCGAACTGCAAAGATATATGCGGTGGTTATTTTCTCAGAAGAAAAAGATGGCATATCTGTACTATTAAAGTATTTCGGGTCACTTACGACTCGCGGGAGAATTGACCCCCCCGCGGACTTTGTGCGGCAACATCACCCCCAAGGTAGGACCCTCTGTGGGAGACTTCTTCTCCCGTTTGGAAGCTTCGGCTTCCGAATCCCCAGGCGCAGTCCTTTTCCTCTTCTGGTCGTCTTCCTTCATGGAGACGCTCGTTCCCTCGGTTTGAATGGGCAGCATTGGGGGCCCGCGTCCGCCCGTATTATCCTGCGAAGTATCTTCCTTCAAGGGCTCCGGGCAAGGTGCGATCTGGAGCATCTTTTCCAATACCGGATTTTCCAAACCCTCAGGGAGGGGGGCCGAACACCGAATCAACTTCGCCTTTGTTAGCCGGTCCTTGTCAAAAAGCAAACTCTCATAAATAACTTCGTAACAAATGAGAGATAGTATGTTCGGCCGGAAGATTCCTTACCTGTTCGGCGGCGCGGTTACTACTCAGGCCCACGTCCTCGTTCATTTCCGGACACTCTACCTGAGGTCCGAAGAATGACTTGTACATCTCCTCGTGCGTCAGGTCAAGGAAATTTTGAATGACAAGCGGTCCCTCGGGATTGAACTCCCACAAGCGAAGGGGCCAGCGTTTGCAAGGCTGGACTTGACGAACCAGCATAACTTGTATTACCGCAACCAAACTAAAATCTCCATTGAAGAGATCTCGAATGCGGCTTTGCAGTATAGGCACGTCCTTGGCTGGACCCCAGCTCAGACCTCTGCTGATCCATGACATCAGTTGTGGTGGAGGGCCCGAGTGGAAAATAGGGGCGGCCGCCCACTTGGCACTTCTAGGAGCCGTGATGTAGAACCACTCCTGTTGCCACAATTAATACACCTCTGGGATGGTACCTTTGGGCCACGGAGCTCCCGTCATCTTGCGTATTGAGGCACCTCCACACGCTGCATGTTGCCCCTCGATCACCTTCGGCTTTACTTCAAAGGTCTTGAGCCATAGGCCAAAGTGAGGGGTAACCCGGAGGAAGGCCTCACACACGACAATAAATGTCGTGATATGAAGAAAGGAGTCCGGAGCTAGATCATGGAAGTCTAGCCCGTAATAAAACATCAAACCCCTGACGAAAGGATCCAGTGCAAGCCCTAGACCTCGGAGGAACTGGGAGACGAACACGACGTTCTCATTGGGTTCGGGGGAGGGGACGGCCTGCGCTCGGGGAGGCAGTCGATGCAAAATCTCGGCGGTCAGATATCTGGCCTCTCTCAACTTTTTGATGTCTTCTTCTGTGATGGAGGAAGGCACCCATCGACCTTGAAGGCTAGATCCAGACATGACTGAAGGTTCGGAGCACCTGACCTGAACTTTGGGTGTTTGAGCTTGAGGTGGGGGGAGGATTCGATTGAGCATGGGAGGGAAAAAATAAAAGCCTTGTCCCTTTATAAAGAGGGTGAATATCAAGCGTCCTCTTCGTGTCCGTTTGGACTTGCCTATAATCTAGGAGTCCTAGAAGCGGTTGGGTTACCCACGCCCGTATTGATGAGAATCCCGGAATAAGGGGACACGATCTCTGCTTTAACAAGACGTGCCAAGGAAACTGCCTCGCATGACGCGCTGAGGTGGGATAATAAAACGGATAAAGGCTTGGCCATGGGGTGTCACACTACGGAATATGACAGCAAATTAGATTTGTGTAAATATTATTCTCTCTATGGCAATATGTGGAAACTTATTTTGCAGAGCCGGACACTATCTTTGTGTTCAAAATATTCTATGAAGTACTTGGAGGAGGAACCCGTCTTGCAATGCCGAAGACAATCTGCGTGCCAGACTCGTCGTCATTGAAGCCTGGTTCAGGGGCTACTGAGGGATCCTGGATTAGGGGGTGTCCGGATAGCCGGACTATACCTTCGGCCGGACTCCTGCACTATGAAGATACAAGATTGAAGACTTCGTCCCGTGTCCGGAAGGGACTTTCCTTGGCGTGGAGGGCAAGCTTGGCGATACGGATATGTAGATCTCCTACCATTGTAACCGACTTTGTGTAACCCTAACCCTCTTCGGTGTCTATATAAACCAGAGGGTTTTAGTCCGTAGGACAAGATAGAGAACAACAATCATACCATAGACTAGCTTCTAGGGTTTAGCCTCTACGATCTCGTGGTAGATCTACTCTTGTACTACCCATATCATCAATATTAATCAAGCAGGACGTAGGGTTTTACCTCCATCAAGAGGGCCCGAACCTGGGTAAAACTTCGTGTCCCTTGCCTCCTGTTACCATCCGGCCTAGACGCACAGTTCGGGACCCCCTACCCGAGATCCGCCGGTTTTGACACCGACAGTGACTTTTCAGAATGATGTCATGATAAATAAAAAGACAGCGTGTTTGGCCATGGGATTACTTACTTGGGTATCAGGGCGATTACAGCTCAGACCCGCATCCTCGGTGGTGTCCGTACACTTTATTTGGGGTCCGAAGAACAATTTGTACATCTCTTCGAGCGTCATGCCGAGGAAGTGTTGAATAGTTTGCGGTCCTTCCGGGTTGAACTCCCACATACGGAGGGGTCGACGTTTGAAATGCGGGACCCGACGAACTAGCATAACTTGCATTAGTGAGACCAGGCTGACATCTCTCTCAAGGAGATCTCGGATGCGACTCTGCAATATCGGCACATCATTTACTGGCCCCCAGTTCAGCCCCTTGTTGATCCATGATGTCAGTTGTGGTGGGGGGCCTGAGCGAAAAGCAGGGGCGGCTACTCACTTGGAACTCCGGGGAGCTGTGATATAAAACCACTCCCGCTGCCACAAACTGGACACCTCCGGGAAGGAACCCTCTAGCCATGGAGCCTCAGCACTTTTGCTTATTACGGCACCTCCGCACTCTGCGTGCCGCCCCTCGATCATCTTCGGCTTCACATTGAAGGTCTTGAGCCACATGCCGAAGTGTGGGGTAATGCGGAGGAAGGCCTCACACACGACGATGAACAATGAGATGTGAAGGAGGGAATCCGGGGCCAGATCATGGAAATCCAGCCCATAATAGAACATGAGCCCCCTAACAAAGGGATCCAGAGCGAGGCCTAGCCCTCGGAGGAAGTGAGAGATGAACACAACACTCTCGTTGGGTTCGGGAGTGGGGATGACCTGCCTCGAGCGGGCAGCCTGTGCGACATTTCGATGGTCAGATACCTGGCCTCTCTCAGCTTCTTGATGTCCTCCTCTGTGACAGAGGAAGGCATCCACCGACCTTGGAGGTTGGATCCGGACATGGTTGAAGGTCCGAAGCGCCTGACCTGAGCCTTGGGTGTTGGAACTTGAGGCGGGGGAAGGATTCGATTGAGCACGAGAGGAAAAAAGGACAGGCCTTGGCCTCTTTATAAAGAGGGTGAATATCAAGCGTCCTCCTCATGGACGTTTTGGACTTGCCTAAAATCTAGGAGTCATACCAACGGGCACGAGTGGGTTACCCACGTCCGTATTGATGAGAATCCCGTAATAAGGGGGACACGATCTCTGCTTTGATAAGACGTGTCAGGAAAACCGCCTCGCGATATGTCCAGTGCTGGTTGAGAAAAATGGTTCGAATAAAGACCAGGCCATGACATGATGTCATGCTGTCAAGACGTGCCAGCAGATTAGATTTGTGGAAATATTATTCTCTCTACGGTGGTATGTGGAACTTGTTTTGCAGAGCCGGACACTATCCTTGTGTTCAAAATCTTTTGTGGAGTATTCAGAGGAGGAACCCGCCTTGCAATGCCGAGGATAAAACTGCGCATCGGACTCATCGTCATTGAAGCCTGGTTCAGGGGCTACTGAGGGAGTCCTGGATTAGGGGGTCTCTGGACAGCCGGACTATATCCTTTGGCCGGACTGTTGGACTATGAATATACAAGATTGAAGACTTCGTCTCGTGTCCGGATGGGACTTTCCTTGGCGTAGAAGGCAAGCTTGGCAATACAGATATGTAGATCTCCTCCCTTGTAACCAACTCTGTGTAACCCTAGCCCCCTCCGGTGTCTATATAAACCGGAGGGTTTAGTCCATAGGATAACATATAATCATACCATAAGCTAGCTTCTAGGGTTTAGCCTCTATGATCTCGTGGTAGATCAACTCTTGTAATACTCATATCATCAAGAACAATCAAGCAGGACATAGGGTATTACCTCCATCAAGAGGGCCCGAACCTGGGTAAACATCATGTCCCCTGCCTCCTGTTACCATCCGCCCTAGACGCATAGTTCGGGACCCCCTACCCGAGATCCGCTGGTTTTGACACCGACAGTCCCCTAAACATAAATAAGTAAATAAATAAATAAAGCTAAAGGCCCATGCACCAGTTCTTTGGGAAAATAGCTAGCCCAGTATTTCTTTTTGAAGAATACCCAAGCTAGGCCTATTTGTTTTCTCCGAATTACTGGGCTGCAAATCTTTCAAGACGAGGAGGGATGCATTCCGGCCTGGCTTAAGAGTATGATCAATGTCTGTTAAAAGTAATATCAAAAGGGGTTGAAAATTCCAAAAAAATTATATCAAACGGCATATAAGTTTCTTTTTTTGTTTTTGTTCTTCACTGATTTATTTTTAAATTTGTTTTACTATGGCTATTAATTTTTGGACCCCCTACCCGAGATCCGGCCTGGCTTAAGAGTACTAATTTATTTTTAAATTTGTTTTACTATGGCTATTAATTTTTGGATTAAGAATATTTCGTTCCTCAGCAAAAATTTGTGAATTTTCAAAATTTCCCACATATTTAGTTAATTTTTTGACCCTGGTACTGACCAGAAAATGGCCAGCAATTCTAAAAATGGAAAACGGGCTGCAATAAATTCCATACGAATTAGAAAATGAGCAAAAAATATAAAAATAAAAGAAAATGGGCTGTAAACGCCATAGATTTCGAGCCTGACTTGTTTACGAAAGGCTTTGTCAGTGAACACACGATTCTAGCAGCAGTTAGTGTTGGATGTCCATCCAACGACCAACGTGCTTCTTTAATCTCTGATCTTCCTGCTCCAGCCGCTTAAACTAGCGCCGGAGGGACTGCCTGCTCCCTCCTCTTGCCGGCAATCTCATTTGTGATGAGAGCAAGCCTAGAGTACATTTCAGCGACACCTTCACCACCCTTCATTTTCAACTTGTCAAGTTGAATTTGAAGCACATCCAATTTGGATTCCTTGACGGAGTCAGTGCCTTTGTGCATATCAATCAAAGTATCCCAAATTTCCTTTACATTCTCAAGACGGTTGATTTTGTTGAATTCTTCGGGGCACAGTCTGTTGAAGAGAATATCACAAGCTTGAGCTTTGTATTGCAGCATCTTCAACTCTTCCATGCTACTAGCTTCACGGTTTGGTTCGCTCCCATCAAAGAAGTCACCTTGCAAGCCAATACACACAATAGCCCAAATGGCGGGGTTATGTCCAAGAATATGCATTTCCATCTTATGCTTCCAACTAGCAAAATTAGTACCATCAAAGTAAGGACCTCTACGGTGGTAATTTCCCTCGCTAGACGCCATACTCTCCTAGGTTGTGAAACCAAGGCTATGATCACCAAAAGCTGTGGAAATCAAGGCAAATGGAGACCAAAGCTCTCATACCACTTGTAGGATCGAAAGTATGTCTAGAGGGGGGTGATTAGACTACTTGACCAAATAAAAATCTAGACTTTTCCCAATTTTAAGTCTTGGAAGATTTTAGCAACTTAGCACTAGTCAAGTAATCAACCTACACATGCAAGTCTAAGAGTATAGCAGCGGAATGTAAAACATTGCACATGAAGGTAAAGGGAGGAGTTTGGAGGGAGCAAACGCAATGTAGACACGGAGATTTTTTGGCGTGGTTCTGATAGGTGGTGCTATCGTACATCCACGTTGATGGAGACTTCAACCCACGAAGGGTAACAGTTGCGCGAGTCCACGGAGGGCTCCTCCTACGAAGGGTCCACGAAGAAGCAACCTTGTCTATCCCACCATGGCCATCGCCCACGAAGGACTTGCCTCACTAGGGTAGATCTTCACGAAGTAGGTGATCTCCTTGCCCGTACAAACTCCTTGGTTCAACTCCACAATTGTGACGGAGGCTCCCAAGTGACACCTAACCAATATAGGAGACACCACTCTCCAAAAGGTAATAAATGGTGTGTTGATGATGAACTCCTTGCTCTTGTGCTTCAAATGATAGTCTCCCCAACACTCAACTCTCTCTCACTGATTTGGATTTGGTGGAAAGATGATTTGAGTAGAAAGAAACTTGGAGAAGGCTAGAGATCAAGATTCATATGGTTGGAATGGAATATCTTGACCTCAACACATGAGTAGGTGGTTCTATCTCAGAAAATGTATGATGAAAGTGTAAGCATGTTCTGATGGCTCTCTCCACGAATGAAGAGTGGGTGGAGGGGTATATATAGCCTCCACACAAATCACCAAACTCGGTGGGACCGAATAATGAAAATCGGTTGGACCGATTTAGTTCAAAATGTGAACGTTAGGATTTTCGGTGGGACCGACATGTCAACTCGGAGAGACCGATTTCATTAGGGTTAGGGCATAACATAATCTTGGTGAGACTGATTACACAAACTCGGTGAGACTGATTTTGGTAATAAGCTAACCAGAGAGTTGGTCAGGCAAACTCAGTGGGACCGAAAAGTTATGAACTGGAAACAGAGAGTTTGCATAGCGAACTCGATGGGACCGATCACTCATTTCGGTTGGATCAAAATGTTATGAAGGGAAATAGAGAGTTTACAATCCCATCTCGGTGAGACCGAGATCCCTATCGGTGAGACCGAAAATACTAGGGTTTTGTGGCAGTGGCTATGTCAACTGAACTCGGTGGTGCCGGATAGAAAGTTTCAGTGGGGCCGAGTTTGACATTTGGTTTGGGACATATGTGTATATGAGAAAGTGGTTGAGGGTTTTTGGAGCATATCACTAAGCACTTTGAGCAAGTAACCCATTAAGCAACACATCATCCCCTTTTAATAGTATTGGCTTTTCCTATGGACTCAATGTGATCTTAGATCACTAAAAGTAAAATGTAGAGTCTTCAGCTTTAGAGCTTGGTCCAATCTTTTGTCCTTAGCATTTTGAGGGGTCCACATTTCTAATCCATGCCATGCCAATCATTGAGCTTTCCTGAATATTTATCTTGAAATAGTATTAGCTCAATGAGCTATATGTTGTTAGGAATTACCAAAACCACCCAGGGATAGTTGCACTTTCAATCTCCCCCTTTTTGGTAATTGATGACAACATATAGATCAAAGCTTCGACAAATGATTATAAGATTGAAATACATCGTTGCTTTGAGAAGTATGTGATAAGCAAGAGCTCCCCCTAAATTTGTGCATTATTTAAAATTTGCTTTTGAATGCAAATGCACAGTCGATTGGGATCATGGGTCACTCTTCCATGACACATACATCTTGGTGGAGCGCTCAAAATGATAAACATTAAAAACATGCACTCATCACCAAGGAAAGTGAATGATCATATATGGAATATAAGAGATAATATCATCCAAGCAAGCATTAAGGTAGCATATGATCAATCACATGATCAAACAAGTATCTCACACAGACAAAGACATAGTGTATCAACCAAGCGCATAAAAAGGGTTCAACCAAAAACAAGAGAGATAAAAGGCAAAACACTCTCTCTCGAAGCCTATGATCTATGCATATTTCTCCCCCTTTGGCAACAAATTACCAAAAAGTTTGAAAATGCATAGTGCTATGCGTCTCTCAGACTTGGTCTTCGGGAGGTGGTGTAGAGAGAACACCAAGGACGAAGGCATCTGTTGATGTAGTTGGAGCTAGTGGAGTGGCTGCTGGAGGTGGTACTGAGGCTGTAGCGGCTGGTGCTGACAAAGTAGTTCTAGAATCTGGTACTGGCACTACGGCAGACCTCTGACATCGTGGCACACGCTGGAAAGCATCAGCAGTTGCCTTTCCTCTCCTCTCCTCAGCTTCCTCCTGGAGCTGCCCAACAGCTGTCTGGATTTCAGTAACCTTCATATCAATATCATAAAATTCTGTCTCAACAATCCTCTCCAACCTCTCCTGATTCCGAGTCAGGGTGGCTAAGCCCTTCTCAATACTCAAAGTAGACTGGATCAGATATGCTAGATGATCTTGCTTGCTCTTCAGGAACACCTGAGATGCTTCCTCTACACTAGGCATCTTGGCAGCTTTCTCAGCCTTAGCTTTAGCTCTCTTCTCTTGTGCTTGAGCTGATGACGGTTCATTCTCATTCAAGACAACTTCATTATCTTCTAATTCAGGATATAGGTGTAGATGCTCCTTGATTATCTTCTAATTCAGCTTCTCTTTTGGTCAGCAGTTGTCCTCTTGATTGTCTCTAGAATCAGGCTCATGACTTTAAACTTTTGAGGGACATCAAAGATTTGCAGCAAGTTGATGGAATGTGCTCTGATCATCTTGTGATCTCCTAATTTGGGTGGCAATGTGTGCCTTAGGATGGTGTTGATGGTAGGTAGACCAGACAACAAGTAATATACAGATCCAAGCTTGTGAGTCTCCAAAGCTTTATCAGGGATATCTTTGTACATGTTTGCCATGGAGTTGTGGTCTTTCTTCTTCTTGGCATACACATCCAAGTCATCCTCATGTCCCTCTGGGGCATTGATTATCTTGGCCCATTCTTCAACAGTGGATTGGTACCTAGTACCTTCAGACATCCAAACTATCTTCCCATCTGGGTAAAAGTGAGCAGTGGAGTAAAATTGCATGATCAGCTCGTCATTCCATTTTGTGAGCTTTTGTCCAACAAACTCATCTACCCCACATGCTTTGAAGCTATCATATACTCCTGGGAAGTGATCTTCATTCTCCTTGATGTATTCCCAATCAACCCATCTCATGTCACAAACAATGGGCTTCTTGTTGAGCAAAATTGTCTCATAGAAGTCTTGTTGTTCTTTGGTATGAAATCTATAATCAACCGCAGTCCTTCTCCTCACATCATAGGGATCAGACTGTCTCCAGAATCTCAGTCCAGCATCTTTTCTGATGTGCATGTCTTCAGCCACTGGATGAGCATCATTGTGGTCTGGGATCTTGGGTTTCAATTTCCTCAAAACAAGAGACTCATCATCCTCTTCTTCATCTTGAGGCACAGGGGCCTTGTTCTTCTCTTCTGTAGGAATACTTCTAGTGTTTCTCTTGGGCTTTGACTTCTGAGCTTGAGCTTTGGGAGCAGACTTGGGATTTGATGTTGCAGCCCCTAACTTGATAGCATCTCCCATAATCTTCTGAGCTTTGGGTGCTGGAGCATCCTCTTCCTCTTCTTCCGCGGGATCCTTAAACATGGATGATCTCCATAGGACTCTGGCAGTGGTCTTCTTGGCCCTCTCTTTTCTCTTCTTGCCTTCTCCATCCTCTTTAGGTTCGAGAGTGAATTCCATTGTTTCTTCCAAGGCTGCTTTCCTAGGCTTGGATGTTGGCACTCTCTTGGCAGGTGCCTTCTTGTGCATCCCTGGATTTGTTGTAGTAGTTGACCCATATTCCTTCTTCAAGACTTTCTTCTTTGAGCTGGCCTCATCCTCAACAGCCACATAGTCTTCATCCTCGGAGTCTGAGGTTCTCTTCTTCCTTGCTCTAGTGGCTTCCTTGGGCAAGTTACTAGGTGTGCTTCTACTGGACTCATCATAGCTGCTTGAGGGATCTGAACCCTCACTCAATTGCACATGTTCTTCAGATCTGTTCTAATTGTCACTCTGGCCAGACATCTTGGCAATCACTGACAACAAACCCTGTGAATAGATGTAGATGAGCATCACAAAGTGCAGAGTTTTTGAAAAACAGATGAGTCAAAAACTTAGTTTTAGTTCTCCACACAAAGCACTTCGGAGCTACCGATTTGATAAACTCGGTGATACCGAAGCAGTTTTGGAGCCTAAACTAGTGAACTCGGTCAGACCGAGTGACAGTTCGGTGGCACCGAGACTGCTAGGGTTTTACAGAGAATCAAACTTTTGCAATTTTCAGCCAGACCGAAAATGCATGTGCTATGGCCTAAGCCAAATCGGTGAGACCGATTTCTACAACTCGGTCGGTCCGAGATGAGTTCGCCGGAGACCTAACCCTAAATTTTCAAATCCAATCTAATCTAAAGGAAGTTTTCAGTGGATGGATTGTTTGCATGTGTGGTCATGATCACGGCAAAGCAATGTGCTATGAATCAGACTTAAGTAATTAGCACATAGAGTCAAACTCTTACCCTAGTTCAGCGGAGGTTTGGTACGGCGGCAACGGCATAGCAGATTTCCGTTGACGGCGATGGATACCAGCGGCGGGAGGTCACTGGCGCGCGAGGAGACGATCCGGAGACCTGAGGAGTCAGAGCAGGACACACGCGCGGGTTGAGGAGTTTGAAGAAATTTCCAAAATCTCACCTGTGGGTATATATATCCCGACCCTGTCGGTGTGACCGAGTGGAACAACTCGGTGGCACCGAGATGCAGAATCGCAAGTGGTTACTACAACTCGGTGTGACCAAAAAGTTCAAATCGGTTGCACCGAGATGGAAAACCTAGATCAACTTAGTGAACTCGGTGTGACCGAAGTGGATGACTCGGTCATATCGAAATGCACAAAGAGGTTTTGGAAATTTAAGCCTATGATGAATCGGGGACTCAGAGTGCTCCTCACACAGAGTGGTTAATATTTGACTTGATCAAACTTTGTGATGTAGCATGAATAGAGTTTGAGACGGGAAAATCATAGATAGCCAGAGGGGGTTCTTAGGCATTCTTGTCCATCCATTTGGCAAAAGAGAGAAATGCCAAAGAATCAAAACAACAAGTGGATGTCCTCGAATGAGTAAAATATGCAACCAACATGCTCACAAAATAAAATGGCAAATGAAATATGTGGCAAAGCATGCACAAACACTCTAGCATCTATCAAGCAATTGGCAATGACTAGGTCATCTATATATGAGTATATTGACTGAGGAGTCAAATGAGAACATTTGATCGTAGGTCATACTCATCGTTTAAGCACAAGTGGGGTTTCCACTTGTACATAAAGCATTATTGTGTTCACACCATTAGAGTTGCTTTAGCTCAATTGATTAGAGTAAAGCTCCCCCTAGATGTGATATCCCTCCTAAGAGGGATGTGACCTCTTGAATCCCACTTTTAGCAATTTTTCATCAAGATCTAAGCACTCCGAATCATTGGGACGCCTTCTAACTAAAGTCAACTCATCTCTAGTCCCATCTTTATAAAGA
Source organism: Triticum urartu (assembly GCF_003073215.2). Classification (NCBI taxonomy): domain Eukaryota; kingdom Viridiplantae; phylum Streptophyta; class Magnoliopsida; order Poales; family Poaceae; genus Triticum; species Triticum urartu. Next base: position 599,040,405 of record NC_053028.1, read on the forward strand.
TTCATATTGGCAAACAAAGACTTAATAGGAGACACACCAATCACTTTTAGATCTACATCATTATTATCATGAAAACTAGAAGAACACGCTTTCACAAAGCAATCTTTTTTAGCACGCATCCTAGCGGTTCTCTGTTTGCACTCATCAATAGAAATTCTCATGGTTTTGAGAGACTCATTGATATCATGCTTAGGTGCAATAGATCTAAGTTTCAAAGAATCAACATCAAGAGAAATTCTATTCACGTTCCTAGCCAACTCATCAATCTTAAGCAATTTCTGTTTAAGCAAAGCATTGAAATTCTTTTGCGAATTCATAAATTCTTTAACACTAGTCCCAAAATTAGAGGGCATCTAATTAAAATTTCCATAAGAATTGTTGTAGGAATTTCCATAATTATTAGAGGAATTACTAGGGAACGGACAAGAATTAAAATTTCATCTATACGCGTTGTTACCAAAATTGTTCCTACCAAAAAAATTCACATCCATAGATTCATTATTATTCTCAATCAAAGTGGATAAAGGCATATCATTAGGATCAGAAGAAGCACTCTTATTGGCAAAAAATTTCATAAGTTCATCCACCTTTCCACTCAAAACATTAATCTCTTCAATAGCATGAACTTTTTTACTAGTGGATCTTTTGGTGTGCCATTGAGAATAATCAACCATAATATTGTCTAGGAGTTTCGTAGCTTCTCCTAAAGTGATTTCCATAAAAGTGCCTCCCGAGGCCGAATCTAAAAGATTTCTAGAAGCAAAATTCAATCAGCATAATTTTTTTGTATAATCATCCATAAATTCAAACCATGTGTAGGGCAATTACGTATCATTAATTTCATCCTCTCCCAAGCTTGTGCAACATGCTCATGCTCAAGTTGCTTAAAATTCATAATATCGTTTCTAAGAGAGATGATCTTAGTGGGAGGAAAATACTTAGAGATAAAAGCATCTTTGCACTTATTCCATGAATCAATACTATTTTTAGGGAAAGAAGAGAACCAAGTTTTAGCACGATCTCTAAGAGAAAACGGAAATAGCTTCAATTTAACAATATTATTATCCACATCTTTCTTCTTTTGCATATCACACAAATCAACGAAGCTATTTAGATGGGTAGCGGCATCTTCACTAGGAAGGCCAAAAAATTGATCTTTCATAACAAGATTCAACAAAGCAGTATTGATTTCACAAGATTCAGCATCGGTAGTAGGAGCAATTAGAGTGCTAATAAAATCATTATTGTTGATATTGGAAAAGCCACACAATTTGGTATTATCTTGAGCCATCGTAACAAACAATCAATCCAACACACAAGCAAACAAGAGGCAAGAGAAAATAGACGAAAGAAAAAGGAGAAGTGGGGGAGAGGAAAACAAGAGGCAAATGGAAAATAATGTAATGCGAGGGATAAGAGTTTGTGATGGATACTTGATATGTCTTGACTTGGCGTAGATCTCCTCGGCAACGGAGCCAGAAATCCTTCTTGCTACCTCTTGAGCATGCGTTTGTTTTCCCTTGAAGAGGAAAGGGTGATGCAGCAAAGTAGCGTAAGTATTTCCCTCGGTTTTTTGAGAACCAAGGTATCAATCCAGTAGGAGACTACACGCAAATCGCCTAGTACCTGCACAAACAAATAAGAACATTGCAACCAACGCGATAAAGGGGTTATCAATCCCTTCACATCCACTTGCAAAAGTGAGATCTGATAAAGATAATAAGATAAATATTTTTGATATTTTTGTATAGATTGGAAAGTAAAGGTTGCAAAATAAATAGTAAACTAGAATTGTTGATCGGAAACTTATATGATGTAAAGTATACCCGGGGGCCGTAGGTTTCACTAGTGGCTTCTCTCAAGATAGCATATATTATAGTGAGTGAACAAATTACTGCCAAGCAATTGATAGAAAAGTGCATAGTTATGAGAATATCTAGGCATGATCATGAACATAGGCATTGATGTCTACTACAAAACCTTCTTCTTGTAGATGTTGTTGGGCCTCCAAGTGCAGAGGTTTGTAGGACAGTAGCAAATTTCCCTCAAGTGGATGACCTAAGGTTTATCAATCCGTAGGAGGAGTAGGATGAAGATGGTCTCTCTCAAGCAACCCTGCAACCAAATAACAAAGAGTCTCTTGTGTCCCCAACACACCCAATACAATGGTAAATTGTATAGGTGCACTAGTTCGGAGAAGAGATGGTGATACAAGTGCAATATGGATAATAGATAAAGGTATTTGTAATCTGAAATTATAAAAACAGCAAGGTAACTAATGATAAAAGTGAGCGTAAACGGTATTGCAATGCGTTGAAACAAGGCCTAGGGTTCATACTTTCGCTAGTGCAAGTTTGTAATGCCCCGAGACCGTTGCGCCAGGTGTCTTCCAGTTATTCGTTGTTGTTGCCATGTCATTCGCTTGCGTGTTGCATCTTGCCATGTCATCATCCGCATTGCATCATCATGTTTTCAAAACTTGCATCTGTCCCGATCTCCTCGTTCTCTCCGTTGTCCGTTCTAAGCCCAAATACACCTGCACACACCCGCGGCATGTCCGAAATATTATTTTTTAAGTGGCCAGAAAATGTTCTCGGATGTAGCGACCAGACCTCAAACGGTCCAATCTCTGTGCTCCGGTGTCATCCCTGGATCAGTAATGCTGACACCACACAGTACTTGAAGGATTTATAGCAGAGTAGCAATCACACACTTATTACATCGAGTGTCTCAAAAGAGAATTTATTACAATAAATATGGCTTAAGGCCATCTAATAACGATAACAGCGGAAGGCTTGGAAGATAAGTGAGTCCATCAACTCCAACGGCATCACTGAGTATAGAACCACGACCTAAAACTCCTTAATCGTCGTCTGAAAAGTCTGCAACATTAACGTTGCAGCCCGAAACCGGGTCAGCACATGGAATATGCTGGCAATGTAACACATAGAGAGTAATGGAATGAAACATCTATTCTATATGCATATTTGGCTGGTGGAAAGCTCTATGGTTACAGTTTTGCGTAAAGCCAATTTTTCCCTACTGCAAAGGAATAAATTTATTTAACTATCATGGTGGTTGTTAAACATTGAGAATGGTTGACAGCATTCTCAATCCCAATTAAACATCATTGTTAAACAAACCCAACAAAATTAATTTTAGAGTAACATGTTGAGATTCACATGATAATCCAGGTACTAGATACTCAAGATGTCCATAACCGGGGACACGGCTAGCCATGATTAGTTTATACACTCTGCAGAGGTTTGCGCACTTTTCCCCACAAGACTCGATCTCCTCCGTTGGTTTTCTCGCACTGCATGGTGTTTGAGAAATGGATGACCGAGACATAGTCTTTCAGAAGCGCTAGCACCTTACGAACGGGTAGACCGTACCAACCTACATCCCCTACATCTGCTAGTCTACCACTGTAAGAGTTCGCACGACGTAGTCAACTATGCTAGAGCCCATATAATAGCTTGTGGCTGCACACGGAAGTTTCTAGCATGAATAATCTCATGATCCCTTTGAGCCTGGGTGGCGGTCCAAAAGAAAACAGGCAATCCTGGAATACCCAGGTGCCTCAATCCACCCAGATGTGTGTTTAAGTTGCCACCTTAAGTAAACCATTAATTAACAAAGCTCACATCTGTCATGGATACACTCACCCAATCCACGTCTACTAGCATAGCATAGCAATAATTAGCAAACGTAGAGTAACTCCCAAAGGATTGATAATAAACAGGTAATAGGTTCTACCTCAACTACTCCCCAAACCCACAATTTAATTAGATCCTAAATCATGCAAGGTGTGAGGATTGATCTAATGCAATAAAACTGGGTAGTAGGAGGTATGATCAAAGTGTTACTTGCCTTGCTGATGATCCGGGAAACCTAGCGATTCGAAGTAACAAGCGGCACACTCCGGGTACTCTATCGCAAACAAACAAACACACAATAAGTACTCAATTAATGCATAGGTAAAACTCAAATAAGAGATCTAACCAGAAAGTTCAATTTAAGAACTCCGGTTGGCAAAAAGAATCAAATCGAACGAAGCAACGAAAGACAAACGACAAAAGAAACAGGCTTCGTTTACTATTCTGGATCTAAGACAATTTTTACAGAAGCAAAAACTTGTTTAAGTTGGTTAAACGGAAAGAGGGTTTCAAGATGAAACTCCAGGCGCTTGAATCACCTAATTCCAATAAACGAGCGAAAAGATATACTAAAACGAAAACCGCGATCAGAAAAATCACGGATTTAATCTGAGAAAAAGAAAAACAACGAACGTTCATTAAAACGAACGAACGGACGAACGTTCACTATTTAAATACACCGGAAAACCGATCTATTAAAAAAACAAAACTAAAAAACAAACAAAACCGTCGGAAAACCGAACGGTTTTTCTAAAAAAACGGCGACGGGATCGAGGTAAACCTTGGGCGGCGGGTTCGGCGGCGGCTCCAGCGGCGGCGGTGGCTCCGGTGGCTCCGGCGGCTCCGGCGGCGGGCGGTGGCAGCGGGCGGCGGCGGCGCGGGGCGGCGAAGGCGGCGGCGGCGCGGGGCGGCGAAGGCGGCGGCGGCGCGGGGCAGCTAGGGTTTGGGGAGGGGCTTCCGGCTGGGCCTCCCCGGCTTTTAAAGCCGGACGGGCCTTAGTGTCCGGGTCGGACACGGCCCGTAGGTCAGTTGCGTGTTTTTTTATAAATAGTTACGCTCAGAAAAAAAAACAAAAGGACTACTAAACGGACTTCAAAAATCCCGAAATAAATTTTCCCCGGCTTCTAAAATCAAGCCGCACAGGATGAACATTTATTTGGGGCCTTAATGCAATTTTGAAAAATGCACATTTATTCCTAAATTCAAATAAAATAGCAAATAAAACCAAATAAAATCTTATTTGATTTTTTTATTAAATCCTCAATATTTATTTATTTTGGGAAAGTCATTTTATTCCCTCTCTCATAATTTTTATAATAGAAATAATAGAAGATAAAATAAATAAAATCAAATGATCCTATTTTCAAAATTTGAGACAACTCAAATATGAAAATAACGAAATCCCCAACTCTCTCAGAGCGTCCTTGAGTTGCGTGAAATTTCGAGGATCAACCAAAATGCAATAATTATGATATGCAATGATGATCTAGTGTATAACATTCCAAATTGAAAATTTGGGATGTTACAAACCTACCCCCCTTAACATGAATCTCGCCCTCGAGATTCGGGTTGGCTAGAAAATAGGTGAGGGTGGTCTTTCAGCAAATCTTCTTCTCGTTCCCAGGTGGCTTCATCCTCCGTCTGGTGGCTCCACTGAACCTTGCAAAACTTGATAACCTTGCTGCGGGTGACTCGACTGGCATACTCTAGAATCTTAACTAGTTTCTCCTCATAGGTCAAATCACTATCCAACTGAATCGCTTCCAGTGGTACCGTATCTCTCAGCGGTATGTCAGCCATCTCTGCGTGGCACTTCTTCAACTGGGATACATGAAACACGTCATGAACTCCGGATAGTCCTTCGGGTAATTCCAACTTGTAGGCTACTTCTCCCATACGCTCCAAAACTTTGTATGGGCCTACAAAACATGGCGCTAGTTTTCCCTTAACTCCAAAGCGCTTAACTCCTCGAATTGGAGATACTCGAAGATAAACTCGGTCCCCGACTTTGTAAACTGTCTCCTTGCGTTTAGAATCTGCATATCTCTTCTGCCTGGACTGAGCTACCTTTAGCCTATCGCGAATCAATTTCACTTTCTATTCAGACTCCTTTATCAGATCCGGTCCAAAAAACTGGCGGTCTCCAACTTCATCCCAGGACAGTGGGGTCCTACACCTCCTTCCGTACAAGGCTTCAAAAGGGGCCATCTTCAAACTAGATTGATAGCTGTTGTTGTAAGAGAATTCTGCATACGGCAAATTCTCATCCCAACTAGATCCGTAATCTAGCGCACAAGCTCTTAGCATATCCTCCAAAATCTGATTGACTCTCTCGGTCTGTCCATCTGTCTACGGGTGGAAAGCTGTGCTAAACTCCAGTCTGGTTCCCAAAGTCTCATGCAACTGATTCCAGAACTTTGAGGTAAACTGGGTTCCTCTATCTGATACAATGCTCCTTGTAACTCCATGCAGACATACGATCCTGGTCATGTATATCTTTGCCAACTTTGCACTGGTATAGGTAGTCTTCACTGGAATGAAATGAGCTACCTTTGTCAAACGATCGACTACAACCCATATCGAGTCATAGCCTGAGCTTGTTCTGGGCAATCCTATAATAAAATCCATGCCTAGCTTATCCCACTTCCATTCGGGTATCGACAATGGTTGTAGCAATCCTGCTGGCTTCTGATGCTCTGCGTTCACTCTCTGACATACATCACAAACTGCTACATATTCCACAATATCCTTCTTCATTCTGGTCCACCAGAAAATATCCTTTAAATCCAAATACATCTTGGTATTTCCTGGGTGAATCAAGTATGGTGAGTCATGGGCCTCTTGCAGAATTAGCTTCCTGATCTCCGAATCATTTGGTACATAGATACGGTCTTCAAACCATAAGGTATCGTGCTCATCCTCACGGAATCCCTTAGCTTTTCCTTTGTTCATTTTCTCCTTAATAGAAGCAATTTCCTTGTCAGTCCTTTGAGCTTCTCTGATCTTATCCATCAAAGTAGACCGAATCTCCAATGCTACTACATAGCCTCTCGGGACTATTTCCAAACATAGCTCTCGAAGATTTTCGGCTAACTCCCTTGGTAAATCTCCCGTCATTAAGGTGTTGATGTGGCTCTTATGGCTCAACGCGTCAGCTACTACGTTAGCCTTTCCGGGGTGATAATGCAATTTCATATCATAATCCTTGATGAGCTCCAACCATCTCCTTTGTCTGAGGTTCAACTCCTTCTGTGTGAAAATATACTTCAAACTCTTGTGATCCGTGTACACCTCGCAATGGTTTCCAATCAGAAAATGTCTCCAAGTCTTCAATGCATGCACTATGGCTGCTAACTCCAAATCATGCGTAGCATAATTCAACTCATGAGGCTTAAGCTATCGTGAGGCATATGAAACAACTCTGCCTTCCTGCATAAGCACTGCTCCAAGTCCTCGACGTGAAGCGTCGCAATACACCTCATAATCCTTGGTCTGATCCGGTAAAATCAACACGGGTGAGGTAACCAAACGCTTCTTCAACTCCTGAAAGCTAGACTCACATTCCTCCGTCCATATGAACTTGGTATCCTTCTTCAACAACTCCGTCATAGGCTTTGCAATCTTTGAGAAATTATCAATAAACCTCCGATAGTATCCTGCGAGTCCAAGAAAACTCTGGATCTCTCCCACGGTGGTCGGTGCTTCCCACTTGGTCACGGTATCAATTTTAGTGGGATCTACTGCTATACCTTGTCCAGATATGACGTGTCCGAGAAATCCAACTTCCTTCAACCAAAACTCACATTTGCTAAAGTTGGCATATAATTGATGTTCTCTGAGCTTTCCAAGAACCAAACGCAAATGTTCCTTATGATCCTCTTCATTCTTCGAGTAAACCAGGATATCATCAATGAATACTACGACGAACTTATCCAAGAACTCCATAAACACTTTGTTCGTCATGTTCATAAAATATGCAGGTGCGTTAGTCAGACCAAATGACATAACGATATACTCGTACAGCCCATACCTGGTGGTAAAAGCCGTCTTGGGTATATCCTGTTCCCGAATCTTCAAATAGTGGTATCCTGATCGCAGATCGATCTTGGAAAATACCTTAGCTCCTTGCAATCGATCAAACAGATCATTGATGATCGGTAGTGGGTACTTGTTCTTGATGGTTACTTCATTCAATCCTCGATAATTGACAACCATCCTTAACGATCCATCCTTCTTCTCTACTAGAAGTACTGGCGATCCCCAAGGCGATGAACTTGGGCGAATATATCCTTTATCCAGTAACTCCTTAATCTGCTTCTTAATTTCCACCAAATCCTTTGCAGGCATCCTATATGGTCTCTTTGATATTGGCCCTGTGCCTGGCAAAAGCTCAATCAAAAACTCAATATCTCTATCCGGTGGCATGCCTAGCAACTCTTCTGGAAATACTTCGGGGAAATCCTTCACTACTGGTACTTCCTCCTGCACAACTCCGGTTAAACAATTTACTTTAGTCCTCTTTGGCACATGTCGGGATACATACTTAATCCTTCTCCCTTCTGGGGTGGTAAGTAAAATTGACTTACTGGCACATTCAATATTCCCTTCATACTTTGACAACCAATCCATGCCTAATATCACATCCAATCCTTGGGATTCCAACACTATTAGGTCTGAGGGAAAAACATAGTTACCAATTCTTAATGGTAACCGATCACACCATAGACTAGCCATATATTCTGCTCCAGGCGAAGTTACTAACATGGGTGACCTAAGGGCTTGGGTTGGCAGTTTATACTTATCCACAAATTCCCTTGATATGTATGAATGCGATGCACCAGTATCGAAAAGAACGAGTGCAGTAAATGACTTAACCAAAAACTTACCGATTACTACATCCGGCTGCTCTTCAACCTCCTCCACGTTAACGTGGTTCACCTGTCCCCTGTTGAAAGGGTTCGGCTTCTTCCCAGAGCTTCCATTGCCATTTCCATTCTGGGATTCAGAACATTCATTGGCATAATGTCCGGTCTTCTGGCACTTAAAACAAGTAACTTGGCTTAGGTCTTTCTTGGCTGGGGTTGATGGGTTGGTGCGGTTATGGCCGTTGCTTCCTCCATTCCCATTACCATTCCTGGGGCCATTGTGATTGTGCGAGCTTCCTCCTCCATGGGTATGCTGAAAATGTTCTCCCGGCCTAGGGGTAAATCGTGGCTTCTGCTGAGCTCCTGAATTGTGCTTTCCTTGAGCATACTTCCTCTTGCAATTCTCAATTTCCTGCTGCTTCCCTTCAATCATAAGAGCACGATCTACCAACTCCTGGTAGTTGTTAAAGGTTGCTGCCATCAACTGTATGCTCAACTCATCATTCAGTCCTTCCAGAAACTTCTCCTGCTTTGCTACATCCGTAGCAACGTCATCTGGGGCATAACATGCTAATTTACTAAAGTCCTCCACATACTGGCCAACTGTCCGTCCTCCTTGGCGCAAGTTGCGAAACTCTCGCTTCTTCATGGCCATAGCTCCTGCTGAAACATGGGCAGTACGAAAAGCCTGCTGAAACTGGTCCCATGTGATAGTATCGACAGGGAAAGTGGCTGTGAAATTCTCCCACCATGATGCTGCGGGTCCTTCAAGCTGATGTGCGGCAAACTTCACCTTCTCCGCATTCGTGCATCCTGCTGTGGTCAACTCCCTAGCTGTCTTGCGGAGCCAATCATCTGCTACTATCGGCTCGGTGCTACTGGAAAACACCGGCGGATTCAGCCTAAGAAAATGGGCTAAGTGATCAACAGGTGGTGGTGGTGGGTTGTTGTTGTTGTTGTTCCCCTGGTTCTGATTCTGGACTAGTAACTGCATCAATGTGTTCTGCTGCTGGATCAAGTGAGTGAGCTTCGGTGGAAAGGTAAATCCGGGGTCACGTCTCGGAGGCATCTGAGGGTTTAGAAAAGATGAGATTTAAGAATAGAGGGGTTCTAAAGAGAAAACACTACCCATATGCACATGAGGCAAAAGCAAACAATTCACTTCATTCAATCAATCAAACAAGGGCATACAATCGATCTAACTATCGCAAAAGTGCTCGGACTGCTATATTTACATGGTGGACTACTACTACTGTTGGGGTGGTCTACTAGAAATATTCTTCGGTTGCAGACACCATGATATCTGCTCCAGCTTCATCAACATAGTCATCATCGTTGTCATCTGGATCCGAGTCGGTGTCGTCGATGATGATGTGGTCTTCCGGGCGAATCTCCTTGGGTTCTTCGTCTTCTTCTACTGGTGTAGGGCCTCCCATGAATATTCCAATCTTCTTGATCAGATCGTCATTCTTTTCCACTAATACTTCAATTTCTTATTCAAAATCTTCACGTGTAGCCTTGAGTTCTTCCTCCAGTTCCTTGATTCTTGTCTTTGCCTTCTTCAGGTCTATCATGTCGGCGCACATCTGGTTCTCCTGACGTCGAATGTGCTGGTTTAACTCCTGGATAAAAGCTGCAATTGATCTATCCTTTCTGGTGTTGATCATCTCCCAGTGCTCATCTCGGCGCCCACAAATCTGGTAGATAGTATCCTTGAGATCATTGCGGTAGACTTCTCCAATGCGTCCCATGGCGATGTGAGCTGCCATGCTCTTTCCTAGATTCCACGTGGGTGCATCGAAAGAAAACTCTATGGGCTTAGTGACTGGCATGAACGTCCTTCCTGGAACTTGAACTTGAATCATCCAACGCTCTTCTTCAGGTAGAGTGGCGTTGTAGGTTCCGGTGAAGCTTGGTACTCCTATGTTCAGGTATCTAGTGACTTCCTTCAGGTAACGTCCAAAGGGTGTATCTTCATCCAGTTGAGTGAACTTGTTCCTTGCATCCGCCATCCTAAAAGAGTAGAAAAGATGAGACGTCAGAAGAGAAGAGAGTGAGTAGTGATCTAGGTCTTTAGCTTAGTGGTCGTGTCCTACAGTCAGCGTGTGCTCTGATACCATCTTGTAGCGACCAGACCTCAAACGGTCCAATCTCCGTGCTCCGGTGTCATCCCTGGATCAATAATGCTGACACCACACAGTACTTGAAGGATTTATAGTAGAGTAGCAATCACACACTTATTACATCGAGTGTCTCAAAAGAGAATTCATCACAATAAATATGGCTTAAGGCCATCTAATAACGATAACAGCGGAAGGCTTGGAAGATAAGTGAGTCCATCAACTCCAACGGCATCACTGAGTATGGAACCATGACCTAAAACTCCTTAATCGTCGTCTGAAAAGTCTGCAACATTAACGTTGCAGCCCGAAAACGGGTCAGCACATGGAATATGCTGGCAATGTAACACATAGAGAGTAATGGAATGAAACAGCTATTCTATATGCATATTTGGCTGGTGGAAAGCTCTATGGTTACAGTTTTGCGTAAAGCTAATTTTTCCCTACTACAAAGGAATAAATTTATTTAACTATCATGGTGGTTGTTAAACATTGAGAATGGTTGACAGCATTCTCAATCCCAATTAAACATCATCGTTAAACAAACCCAACAAAATTAATTTTAGAGTAACATGTTGAGATTCACATGATAATCCAGGTACTAGATACTCAAGATGTCCATAACCGAGGACACGGCTAACCATGATTAGTTTATACACTCTGCAGAGGTTTGCGCACTTTTCCCCACAAGACTCGATCTCCTCCGTATGTTTTCTCGCACTGCATGGTGTTTGAGAAACGGACGATCGAGACATAGTCTTTCAGAAGCGCTAGCACCTTACGAACGGGTAGACCGTACCAACCTACATCCCCTACATCTGCTAGTCTACCACTGTAAGAGTTCGCATGACGTAGTCAACTATGCTAGAGCCCATAATAGCTTGTGGCTGCACACGGAAGTTTCTAGCATGAATAATCTCATGATCCCTTTGAGCCTGGGTGGCGGTCCAAAAGAAAACAGGCAATCCTGGAATACCCAGGTGCCTCAATCCACCCAGATGTGTGTTTAAGTTGCCACCTTAAGTAAACCATTAATTAACAAAGCTCACATCTGTCATGGATACATTCACCCAATCCACGTCTACTAGCATAGCATAGCAATAATAAGCAAATGTAGAGTAACTCCCAAAGGTTTGATAATAAACAGGTAATAGGTTCTACCTCAACTACTCCCCAAACCCACAATTTAATTAGATCCTAAATCATGCAAGGTGTGAGGATTGATCTAATGTAATAAAACTAGGTAGTAGGAGGTATGATCAAAGTGTTACTTGCCTTGTTGATGATCCGGGAAACCTAGCGATTCGAAGTAACAAGCGGCGCACTCCGGGTACTCTATCGCAAACAAACAAACACACAATAAGTACTCAACTAATGCACAGGTAAAACTCAAATAAGAGATCTAACCAGAAAGTTATATTTAAGAACTCCGGTTGGCAAAAAGAATCAAATTGAACGAAGCAACCAAAGACAAACGGCAAAAGAAACAGGCTTCATTTACTATTCTGGAACTAAGGAAATTTTTACAGAAGCAAAAACTTGTTTAAGTTGGTTAAACGGAAAGAGGGTTTCGAGACGAAACTCCAGGCGCTTGAATCGCCTGATTCTGATAAACGAGCGAAAAGATATACTAAAACAAAAATCGGATCAGAAATCGCGATCATAAAAATCGCGGATTTTAATCCGAGAAAAAGAAAAACGACGAACGTTCGTTAAAACGAACGAACGGACGAACGCTCACTATTTAAATAAACCGAAAAAGCGATCTATTTAAAAAAACCGAAACTAAAAAAATGAACAAAACCATTGGAAAACCGAACGGTTTTTCTAAAAAAACGGCGGCGGGATCGGTGTAAACCTCGGGCGGCGGGCGGCGGTGGTGGCTCCGGCGGCCGGCGGTGGCAGCGGGCGGCGGCGGTGCGGGGCGGCGGCGAAGGCGGCAGTGGCGCGGTGCTAAGGTGGCGCGGGGCAGCTAGGGTTTGGGGGTGGGCTTCCGGCTCGGCCTCCCCGGCTTTTAAAGCCAGACGGGCCTTAGTGTTCGGGTCGGACACGGCCCGTAGGTCGGTTGCGCATTTTTTTATAAATAGTTACGCTCAGAAAAAAACAAAAGGACTACTAAACGGACTCCAAAAATCCCGAAATAAATTTTCCCCGGCTTCTAAAATCAAGCCACACAGGATGAACATTTATTTGGGGCCTAAATGCAATTTTGAAAACGCACATTTTTTCCTAAATTCAAATAAAATAGCAAATGAAACCAAATAAAATCTTATTTGATTTTTTATTAAATCCTCAATATTTCTTTATTTTGGGAAAGTCATTTTATTCCCTCTCTCATAATTTTTATAATAGAAATAATTGAAGATAAAATAAATAAAATCAAATTATCCTATTTTCAAAATTTGAGACAACTCAAATATGAAAATAATGAAATCCCCAACTCTCTCTGAGGGTCCTTGAGTTGCATGAAATTTCTAGGATCAACCAAAATGCAATAATTATGATATGCAATGATGATCTAGTGTATAACATTCCAAATTGAAAATTTGGGATGTTACATCGGAATGGGATGAGATTTGGCGTGCGGTGTTGTTATGTTGTCAGTAGACCGCCTGCCAAGTTTCATCGCGTTTGGAGTTTGTTTGATGCCCCAACGGATAACTATAGCGGCAGTATAGCCGGTGTGATGTCGGACGTTTTCGGTCTCCGGAAATAGTCGCCGGGTCTCTCTCTCTCTCTCTCTTTTCACTCCTCTCAACCCGAGGCCTTCTGCACAGCCCACCTAGTCCATCTACTTATCCCCTCCGCTCCGGACCGTCGGATCGAGATCCGATGCCCGAAAATGGAAGAAAACCCCTCATAATCCCCCCTAACCCTAAACATGCCCTATATAACACCCCCTCCCTTCCATTTTTGGCAGCAGACAACTCCTTCCTTAAAAATCAGCGTCGCCGCCCTCGTTTTCCGCACCGGCCAAACCCTCCCGCCGCCACTTGTCGTCGTCCCATGGGCCAGCGCCACCGTCCCCGCTGCCCCGGACCTATGGGAGCACGCCACATCGCCCCCCTTGACTTCCCCGCCACCGAGGCCCACCCGGCCCACGTTCGGCCCGCGTCGAGATGAAGCGGGCCCGAATCTCGCCGCCGCCTGGATCTCCCCGCTTCCCCGGTGCCTCGCTCGATCCGGATCGGGGGCAGCCCGATCCCAAGCATCTCGCGCCGCTCGACCATCTTCTCCCCGCCATTGCCTCCGGCGACCAGGCCTCTGGATCCGCCGCCGCCAATCCCAGGTCGCGCCTTCTTGTCTCCTCCTTTTCTCTCGTGCTCTCCCTCTACTCTAAGTGCCGGCCCCATTTTTTTGCAGGATCCAACGCCGAGGTCATCACCGGCCTCCTCGGCCTCGTCCGTCGCTAGATCCGAGCTCTCCACGCTCGCATCTACTCATTCCTGGCCTTCCCCGCCTTGCCCCATCGTCATCCCTGCCGAATCTCCTTCGCCTTTGCCGCCGTCCCGTCATGAGCTGCCACCGACCTCGCCCGGCCTCCTGCTCGGGGGAGACGACCGAGTCGCTGCCTCCCTGGGCCGGCCTCGCGCCTAGGCCCAATGGTGCCCAAGGCCAGCAGCCCAGCTCCTCCTGAGCCGGCCCATTTCCACGTCGCCCTGCTGCCTGGGCCTCTCCAGCCGCAGCGCCCTAAGGCCCAGCGCTCCTCTACCGGCCAGCTACCTCCTCCACCGACCGGGCCAAGGCCCATGGTGAGCCTCCAGCGCCCTGCTCCTGTTGGCCAAGCCAGATTCGGCCTAGTAGACATTTTTTTCCAGCATCTGCGAATTTGTGTATTTATCCAGAGTGAGCAGTTTTTAGAAAACCCCTTAATGTTCATGCATATAATACCTTCAAAACCGTGCATCGGATTAAAATAATTTATATATGTAACTTGACTAGATTTTCATCTAGTTTCACAATATCCATTTTCATCCATGTTTAAAATGTTTAAAATGCTGTTTGGTTAAATTTGCTCATATGTCATGTTAAAATGCTTTATTTCATAACTAAATAACCGTAGCTCCAAACCTAATAAACTTTATTTGTAAATGGGGTAGAAAAATGCCTAGTTTAACATGGTGTACTCACTTTGCATGTTTAACAACCCTAAAATTGCGTTTAGGGCAGAACAGTACCAAACCTTAAAAATATGCATATGGGGTTTTACCGGAATTGTTGTTCGTTGTTTCCGGCCTCATTTAAACTTGCCTAGATAGGTAGTTTTGTTGTGCTTCACCCTCTTGCCATGGTTAACAACATTTAATATTGTTGGATACATAAACGAGATTGAACTAAATAACTAGAATGTGGTGTTCCGTCAATATGCAACGGAGTTGCATGTTGAGCTCCACTTAATTTGTAGGATTGTTTGTGCACTTTGCCATGCCATGCATATTTAAACCGGACATGCATCATACTTGATTGTGCATCATGACATGATTATGTGATGGTTGTTTACTATGTTGTTAGCTCTTTTCCGGTGTTGCTTCTTCGGGTTGGTTCTGGTAACGTCGCGTTTGTGAGGAACCGTTCGACTATGTCCGTTTGTCTTCTTCATGGACTCGTTCTTCTTCCTTGCGGGATTCCAGGCAAGATGACCATACCTCGAAATCACTTCTATCTTTGCTTGCTAGTTTCTCGCTCTATTGTTATGCATATGCTGCGATACCTACCACATGCTTTATCATGCCTCCCATATTGTTGAGCCAAGCCTCTAACCCACCTTGTCCTAGCAAACCGTTGTTTGGCTATGTTACCGCTTTTCTCAGCCCCTCTTATAGCATTGTTAGTTGCAGGTGAAGATTGGAGTTTGTTCCTTGTTGGAACATGGATACTTTTGTTGGGTTATCACAATATCTCTTATTTAATTAATGCATCTATATACTTGGTAAAGGGTGGAAGGCTCGGCCTTATGCCTGGTGTTTTGTTCCACTCTTGCCGCCCTAGTTTCCGTCATAATGGTGTTATGTTCCTGGATTTTGCGTTCCTTACGCGGTTGGGTTATAATGGGAACCCCTTGACAGTTCGCCTTGAATAAAACTCCTCCAGCAATGCCCAACATTGGTTTTACCATTCGCCACCTAGCCTTTTCTTTCCCTTGGGTTCTGCAGACTCAAGGGTCATCATTATTTTAACCCCCCCCCCCCCGGGCCAGTGCTCCTCTGAGTGTTGGTCCAAACTAGAGCCCCTTGCAGCGCCACCTCGAGGAAACTCGAGGGCTGGTTTTAGTTGTACAGATTGCTTATCCGAGTGTGCCCTGAGAACGAGATATGTGCAGCTCCTATCGGGATTTGTCGGCACATTCTGGCGGTGTTGCTGGACTTGTTTTACCATTGTCGAGGATGTCTTGTAACCTGGATGCCGAGTCTGATCGGATTGTCTTGGGAGAAGGAATATCCTTCGTTGACCATGGGAGCTTGTGATGGGCTAAGTTGGGACACCCCTGCAGGGATTGAACTTTTGGAAGCCGTGCCTGCGGTTATGGGCAGATGGGAATTTGTTAATGTCTGGTTGTAGAAAACCTGAAGTTGATCTTAATTAAAATACATCAACCGCGTGTGTAAACGTGATGGTTTCTTCTCGACGGAGTTCAGGAAGTGAACACGGTGTTGGAGTAATGCTTGACGTAGGTTGTTCTAGGATCACTTCTTGATCATAGTTGTTCAACCATGCTTTTGCCTTCTCTTCTCGCTCTCATTTGCGTATGGTAGCCATCATATATGCTAGTCGCTTGCTGCAGCTCCACCTCATACCTTTTACCTTACCCATAAGCTTAAATAGGCTTGATCGCGAGGGTGTGAGATTGCTGAGTCCCCGTGACTCACAGATACTTCCAAAACCAGCTTGCAGGTGCCGATGAAACCGTGCAGGTGACGCAACCGAGCTCAAGGAGGAGCTCGATGAAGATCTTGTCCTTCGTGTTGTTCCGTTTCCAGTTGTTCAGTAGTGGAGCCCACTCGGGACGATCGTTGATCTGTGTAGCATTTGGGGTAGTCTTCTTTTATTTTGGTTCCGTAGTCAGACCTTGATTGTATCTGGTTGATGTAATGCTCTATTCATGTATTTGTGTGAAGTGGCGATTGTAAGCCAACTATATCTTTTCCCTTATTGTATTACATGGGTTGTTTGCGAAGATTACCTCACTTGCGACATTGCTTTCAATGAGGTTATGCCTCTAAGTCGTGCTTCGACACGTGGGAGATATAGCCGCATCGAGGGCGTTACAAGTTGGTATCAGAGCCTTCCCCAACCTTAGGAGCCCCCTGCTTGATCAAATCACTGGCGTTATTGAGTCTAGAAATGTTTTGAGTCATTTAGGATTATATATCAGAGAGTTAGGAATTCTTTTTACTCCCCAGTCCCTTCGTCGCTCTGGTGAGGCATCCTGACGTAGAGTTTTGACTCTTCTCTTCTCAAATTTCACTAAAAAAATTTAGGATCACGCGGGTATCTTGGAATCGTTCCGATGGTTTTGTGACGAGAACATTGTTCTTGGTGCCTCCTATCATTTAGGGGTTGTGGCAGTGTCCCGGGGAGTTGAGCTCTGAGGTGTTGTCGTCACAATTTTATCGTTGCAGTTCTGGAATACCTGAGTTTAGTTTCGCCGACATCGAAAATCTCTTTTATGCAGTTGTTGGTGAGATAACCTCGACGCCACCCAGTACTGGGGCGGGAGTTCGGGAGTATTGCCATAACTTGTATAACGGATGCTTTTCGAAGGTTGAGGTAGACGATTTCCGAAGGTTTCTTGGTTATGTGTTGAAGGATGGATACAGCTGGATGTAGGATTAGCTAGTTTTGGGTGAGATATTATGCTTCCCCTGTATCCCCAACACCTGATTGCATAACTGGAAACTTTCGGGAGTTTATAAGTGGGAATTCAAGTAGCTCTTAGGATATCTTTCCGACAGATGTATGATATGAAATTGGGGTTCGACGTCTAGTGGTCCGCCTATCCACGGTTGGTTTTACAGTGGTCTCATTGTGTCTTAAAGAGTCCTTGTCTATGCCGACTCGGGGACGCTTCGTATGTCATGTGCACTGCCTTGTACATGATGGTGCTGTACGATCGAGCCCGTGTAGGCCCCACCACGAAAACTTCGGACAAAATCTCTATCATATGTTTGTTCTGGCTTATTCTACAAGCCAATCCTTGTTTTTGTTTTGATTGTGGTATTCGAGTTGCTTCGAAGTCAAATGTTGATTCCATACCTTTCCTAAGCGGTGTTCTCATACTATGATGCGAATAGTAATCCATCTCGATCATCGAGTCTGTCATGTCAATCCTTTTCACCGGTGTGTTTCTCTTCAAGTGAATTCGATCACTTCAACATTCGCAAGATCATTTATCAGTTCTCCTCAACGGTGTTTGCTTCATACATTCCAAGTTGTCTTTGTTTTCCCCCCCCCCCCCCCTTTTTTTTTCTTCGAGGACTCAGATTTCTTAATCAAGTATCCATTTTATTCTTGTGAAGTCTCTTCATTCTTTTCTTTCAATGTTCTTATCCGGTGATTCTCATGAAGATTCTAATGGAGCTTCAAGTTCGTCCTTCTTCATTATTTTCTTCTCCGGTGGATTCAATTCAAGCTTTCGGTGTTAATCATATTCTTTTCCGTATTTCTAATGCTTTTCTTATGCCGGTGCACCTCATAATAATTCATTTCTCGCTATTCAATTGTTCCGGAGTGCTAAAGATATCTCGAAGATTCGTGTTTCCACTCTGCATTCATTCAAGCTCTTTCGAGGATGTTATCTCATTCAAGCCGTTTATTTCAACCGGTGCTATCTCCTTTTCAAGTAATCGTCCTACGGTGTTTCTTTTGAGTGGGCCCTAACCCACAGGTCTTTTCCCAGGATCTTACCTGACTCTTCTTATTTTCCCGAAGCTTTTCAAATTCATTTCAAAGTGTGACGTAAGAATGAATTTTCATCAGTCAGATTTATTTCTCCAAGATCTTTCAAATTCTTTTCATCATTGGCTCTACCTCTTCGCTTTTGATTCTTCCGGAGTGTCTAAACGATTCATGGTGGTGTTTCTCGTTGTCTTTCTAGGATTTTGAAGACCGAAGAAGAGTTTTTCCTCCATATCTTGCTCCATTCTCTTCAAGATTCATGGTGCTAGCTTGTTGCCATCCTCTCATATTTGTTTTCGATTGTGAGAATCCTTTTCACCCATCAGGACATATTCAAGATTCTTTTCAGTTTGATTCTTCGAAGGCCATCATTTCGGGATTATTCATTCTCAGCTTTCAGCTCTCGTTATCTAAATCTTACCGGTGCATCATTCAAGCTTTCTATAATCAGCTCGTGATCTTGGCGTTCACTTGTATCTAAACTCTATAATGTATGTCCGTTCTTTTGCTAATTCTTACTGGTGATTCATCCTTTTACTTCATTCATTGTTCAATTCTTACGGTGGCTCTTCCAGGATTCTCTTCCGCTGTTATCATATCAATTTATTCGTTGTTTCAACCCTTCTGGTGGATCGTTGGAGACCTTCCCAAGTTGCGCAATATCTCTCTTAATCCTTTCTACGAGAATAAGTAATATGACAAATCCATTGTTTGTCATCAATGTAATTGGTGAAGGATAAGCATAATGTAATTCTTATTCGTGTTTCATCGAGTAAATTCAATTCCTGCTTTCCGGAGTGGTTCATCATATCACATTCTCGGTTCGAGATGTTTTCATCTTTTGTTTTCTGGAGTTTCAAGTTTTTCCGCATTATCTTGTCGCAAAGCTCCATTTAATCATTGCAAGCCTTCACCTTGTGTTTTTCAACCTCTCCTTCCTTCCATTTGATCATCCTTTTGTTATCGGAGTTCTTCATGGAGGCTCTACAGGATGGTTCATCAAGGATTTAATTCCTTCTCGAAGTGTTCATTGAGATTCTTTTCAGAGGAGCTCAAGCATTCTGCATCTTGCAATGCGGAGTGCAATTGTTCTTCCTTACCTTTGAGGTGGTAATATATCATTTTTCATTCACAAGAATGAGATATTTTAAATCCATCAATCTCGTCATTGGAGTTATCTTGGTATAAATTTCACCTAAAGCCTTTCATGGGAGATGTTGCTCTTTGTGGTGATTATCTATGATCCAAGTCTTATCCTTATCACCTTGGTGGAAGAAGATTTTTATCTTTTTCTAGATCACAATCAAATCTTTTCCGTTAGTGGCAGTATTTCACCTCTTAATGTTGAGATGTCTTCTATAAGTCCATAT
Source organism: Triticum urartu (assembly GCF_003073215.2). Classification (NCBI taxonomy): domain Eukaryota; kingdom Viridiplantae; phylum Streptophyta; class Magnoliopsida; order Poales; family Poaceae; genus Triticum; species Triticum urartu. The sequence continues at coordinate 599,060,315 of NC_053028.1, forward strand.
CAAGCTTATCCTTTTCGTTGTTGTTAACCCAACAACTCCGTTCTAGCATATGTTGTAAGCGTGCTCTCCCAAGATCTTGTTTTCTCATTCGTTCATTCCATTCCTTTCTCTCATTTCTTCCGGAGGCATTGTGATGATGCTCTCTTCGACCCATCATCTTGTTTGTCAAGATCTTGTTCAATTCCTTCCATTTACAGTCCAAGTGTTGTCCAAATTATATCAGTCTTATTCCTTCTCTATCTTGTTTAACCGGAGTGTTGTGTCTATCATTCCTCTTCTAACTGGAGTCTCATCCAAGTGCTTTCATATTGCAAAGCTCATATTCTTTACCTTCCATTCCCAACTGGAGTGCTGCCCGAATTTGTTCTTCCTTGCTCTTCTATTCTAACAAAGTGTTTTCAACTTTGTTCTTCTCCATTGCATTCTTCCTTTCAATTTGTTCAACTTTTCAAGGTTCATTAGTTTCACTCGTTTTTCAAAGAAGCAACTTAGTTTTACCTCCTCTCTTTCTCTTTTGTTTTCCCTCTGGTGCCATCCTAGGATCTTGGGTCGAGATCCTCTCGTAGTGGTGGAGTGTTGTAACGCCCCGAGACCGATGCGCCAGGTGTCTTCCAGTTATTCATTGTTGTTGCCATGTCATTCGCTTGCTTGTTGCATCTTGCCATGTCATCATCCGCATTGCATCATCATGTTTTCAAAACTTGCGTTAGTCCCAGTCTCCTCGTTCTCTCCGTTGTCCGTTCTGAGCCCAAACACACCTGCACGCGCCCGCGGCATGTCCGAAATATTATTTTTTAAGTGGCCAGAAAATGTTCTCGGAATGGGATGAGATTTGGCGTGCAGTGTTGTTATGTTGTCAGTAGACCGCCTGCCAAGTTTCATCGCGTTCAGAGTTTGTTTGATGCCCCAACGGATAACTATAGCGGCAGTATAGCCGATCTGACGTTGGACGTTTTCGGTCTCCGGAAATAGTCGCCGGGTCTCTCTCTCTCTCTCTCTCTCTCTCTCTCTCTCTTTTCACTCCTCTCAGCCCAAGGCCTTCTGCACAGCCCGCCTAGTCCATCTACTTATCCCCTCCGCTTCGGACCGTCGGATCGAGATCCGATGCCCGAAAACGGAAGAAAACCCCTCCTAATCCCCCTAAACCTAAACCTGCCCTATATAACACCCCCTCCCTTCCATTTTTGGCAGCAGACAACTCCTTCCTTAAAAATCAGCGCCGTCGCCCTCGTTTTTCGCACCGGCCAAACCCCCTCGCCGCCACTTGTTGTCATCCCACGGGCCAGCGCCGCCGTCCCTGCTGCCCCGGGCCTATGGGAGCATGCCACATCGCCCCCCTTGACTTCCCCGCTGCCAAGGCCCGCCCGGCCCATGTTCGGCCCGCGCCGAGACAAAGCGGGCCCGAATCTCACCGCCGCCTGGATCTCCCCGCTTCCCCGGTGCCTTGCTCGATCCGGATCGGGGGCAGCCCGATCCCGAGCATCTCGCGCCGCCCGACCATCTTCTCCCCGCCACCGCCTCCAGCGACCGGGCCTCTGGATCCACCGCCGCCAACCCCAGGTCGCGCCTTCTTGTCTCCTCCTTTTCTCCTGTGCTTTCCCTCTGCTCTAAGTGCCGCCCCCATTTTTTTGCAGGATCCAATGTCGAGGTCATCGCCGGCCTCCTCGGCCTCGTCTGTCGCCAGATCCGAGCTCTCCACGCCCGGATGTACTCATTCCTGGCCTTCCCCGCCTTGGCCCATCGTCATCCCTGCCGGATCTCCTTCGCCGGTGCCGCCGTCCCGTCATGAGCCGCCACCGACCTCGCCCGACTTCCTGCTCGGGGGAGACGACCGAGTCGCTGCCTCCCTGGGCTGGCCTCGCGCCTAGGCCCAATGGTGCCCTAGGCCAGCAGCCCAGCTCCTCCTGAGCCGGCCCATTTCCATGTCGCCCTGCTACCTAGGCCTCACCAGCCGCAGCGCCCTAAGGCCCAGGGCTCCTCTACCGGCCTGCTACCTCCTCCACCGACCGGGCCAAGGCCCATGGTGAGCCTCCAGCGCCCTTCTCCTGTTGGCCAAGCCAGATTCGGCCTAGTAGACATTTTTCTCCAGCATCTGCGAATTTGTGTATTTTTCCAGAGAGAGCAGTTTTTCAGAAAACCCCTTAATGTTCATGCATATAATAACTTCAAAACCGTGCATCGGATTAAAATAATTTATATATGTAACTTGACTAGATTTTCATCTAGTTTCACAATATCCAACTTTCATCCATGTTCAAAATGTTTAAAATGTTGTTTGGTTAAATTAGCTCCTATGTCATGTTAAAATGCTTTATTTCATAACTAAATAACCGTTGCTCCAAACCTAATAAACTTTATATGTAAATGGGGTAGAAAAATGCCTAGTTTAACATGGTATGCTCACTTTGCATGTTTAACAACCCTAAAATTGTGTTTAGGGCAGAACAGTACCAGACCTTAAAAATATGCATATGGGGTTTTACCGGAATTGTTGTTCGTTGTTTCCGGCCTCATTTAAACTTGCCTAGATAGGTAGTTTTGTTGTGCTTCACCCTCTTGCCATGTTTAACAACATTTAATATTGTTGGATACCTAAACGAGATTGAACTAAATAACTGGAATGTGGTGTTCCGTCAATATGCAACGGAGTTGCATGTTGAGCTCCACTTAATTTGTAGGATTGTTTGTGCACTTTGCCATGCCATGCATATTTAAACCGGACATGCATCATACTTGATTGTGCATCATGACATGATTATGTGATGGTTGTTTACTATGTTGTTTGCTCTTTTCTGGTGTTGCTTCTTCGGGTTGGTTCCGGTAATGTCGCGTTTGTGAGGAACCGTTCGACTACGTCCGTTTGTCTTCTTCATGGACTCGTTCTTCTTCCTTGCGGGATTCCAGGCAAGATGACCATACCCTCGAAATCACTTCTATCTTTGCTTGCTAGTTGCTCGCTCTATTGCTATGCCTATGCTACGATACCTACCACATGCTTTATCATGCCTCCCATATTGTTGAGCTAAGCCTCTAACCCACCTTGTCCTAGCAAACCGTTGTTTGGCTATCACTACAAGAAATATGTCAACTTATGACCTCCTGTCAGTGACCCTCGAAGAATTGGTCATAAATTTATGACCATTTTAGACCAATTGGTCAAAAGCTGTCTGGGGGGCTCCAAACCCTAAACCATTGCAATCATTTTGGTCAGAAAGGTCATAATTTCCTTACACGAAATGGTCATAAAGCAAACAGCGCTAGTCCGCTGCCTTATTTATGGTTGTTAACGACCAATATAGATGGTCATAGCCTTGTGAATTGTGGTGGGTTGCGATGACTAGGCGTCATCTCATCAGTTTTTCCTATGTGTCATGTCCATGTGGCAGTTTTTGCCCTAGGTTGTGAAGCAACCTATATTTTTGTCATTCTCAAAATTCCCAACAAAATCTCATAAATTCTTTGGGTCATATCTTCGTCAAATATGTAAAACCCTTCCTTTCCTAGTTCAAAAATAATTCAAAAATATTCATTTTTCTATTCTGTTCAGAACAACAGTTTGTGAAGGAAGTACCACTTTGGCATGTCCAAATAGTATCCATTTTCTACAGTGCTTTCCTATGCCCAAATAACCATCCTCCACCAAATTCTAGCTCAATACATTCATTATTTTGAGCCGAGCTTCAACATTTGTAGTTATGTCCAGTGTGGTAGTTTGCAAAGCAGGTACCACCTAGGCTCCTCCTTTTGAGCTAAAAATTTGTGAACATGGTCTTCTTAGTAATTGATCATCCTCAGCCAAAACTCACGCCCATTAGCCATGTACATTTCCCGTACCGCTAATCAAACACTTGGCTGCTAATTCATGTTTGAGCATCGATCGGTCTCCTCGTGAGAATCTTATGTTGTAGTTTTCTTCCTAGCACCAACCTGGGGAGTGCCCAACCCACTAGACATACCTAGGCCGCGCAGAACACATGGCAACGTCACGGTCGCGCGGTGACCATGCGGCGGGCATGCGAGTTTACGCGCTCTAGAGTTGGGGCCCTCGGCCGCCACCCAAACCTCGACGTATCGCCACAAAACCATGTATTTATGATTAAATAGGTCCTTATGTCACTAGAAATGATTTTTGGAAAAAATAAATAGCAAACTATGAGGCAGCTGCAGTTCAAATTTGACCCGCTTCCAGCTGAATCGGCGGAAATTTGTCTTTTTCACGAGAGGTGGATCAAAAATTTTTACACCCAACCATTTTGTCAATTGTGCATTAAATATGGCCTAGTATTTTATAAAAATGATTTGGTCCAATTTTGCAACAATTATTTGGTAGTTCCTTCACAAAAAAAACCTCCTTTCGGGCACTCGAAAAATGGAAAATGGTTTTTTCGTCCAACGAAAATGAAAACTTCCTTAGACAACATTGTTTGCCATTCCAATATGCACTCTTGTGCACAATATGAGATCATTTGAACAAACTATACCATGAATGTGGCCATAAGATTGATCATTTGGCTTGAAAGCCATTGATCTCCACACGTGATAGCTCGTTTTTTAGAACACTTTTTAAAAATAATTGCCATATTACAAGTTTGTTATTTTTCCAAGGAACTTGGCCACATATAATGACACCATGCGAAGGTTTCCCAATTTTTAGTTTTTTTTGAATTTTTTATGCCCGTTTCAAAATGCGGTCAAAACTGCGGGAATGACCATTCCTAGCTAGTGGTTGAATCTTGGAATTTTTTGGGTGTTTCTCTGATTAAATAGATACTTATGTACCCAGAAATGATTTTTGGAAAAAATAAATAGCAAACTATGAGGCAGCTGCAATTCAAAATTGACCCGCTTCCACCTGAATCGGCGGAAATTTGTCTTTTTCACGAGAGGTGGATCAAAACTTTTTACACCCAACCATTTGGTCAATTGGGCATTAGATATGTCCTAGTATTTTGGAAAATTGATTTGGTCCAATTTTGCAACAAATATATTATAGGTCCTTCACAAAAAAACTTATTTTGGGCACTCGAGAAATGGAAAAAAAATTGTCGTCCAAAGAAAATGAAAACTCCCTTTGTCAATATTGTATGCAAATCCACGATGTAAACTTGTGCAAAATATGATATCATTTGAACACATATTTGATAGGAATTTCACAAAAAAATCATTTTGAGCACTGAAAAATGGAATGAAATTTTTATCTTGAATTGATCACGACCAATTTATATGGTCATAAGGTCATCAAATGGTTTGCTGCGTTTTGATTGGTCCATGGGCATATCACGCGGATCATGCATCAACCACCGTCGGATGCTTCCGCATCCAACGGCAGCCCTCACCCTTCACCCAACCACAACCCAACTACCCAAACCCTAACTCAGATCCTCTCCCCTCTCCCCCGATCCCCTCCCGCCGCCGCCTCTCCCCTCTCCCCCGATCCACTCCCGCCGCCTCTCCCCTCTCCCCCGATCAACTCTCGCCGCCTCTCCCCTCTCCCCAGACTGAGAGAGAGGCACCACCGCAATGGAGAGAGGGGCGCCGCCGTGGCTGGCTTGCTCGCAGGCGCGTGCGTGCGCCGCATCCACCTACCCAAACCCTACCCAGATCCCATCAATCCCCTCCTCCCATCGCACCCCTCCTCCTCCCATCTCCTCGCCGCCGCCATCTACGGCGCTCCCCTCGATCCCTGCCACCGCCGTCTCCCTCCCTTAGATCGAGCTCCCCCTCCCCTCTCCCTCCCACCTCTCGAAGCTCCCGCGTCCCACCGCCGTGCACCGTTCTCCTCTGCAGCTTCTGCGGCGACGCAGCCGCCGCTGACTACTCTCGTTCCTCCTTCCTCCAGCACTAATCTCCAACCTCACCTCTCGCTTCGCCGTCCCGCGCTCGCCGGGGCCCTGTAGTGCCGCTCAGTCCCTCACGCTCGGGCCCAACGAGGTCGCGCACGCACTCACCAGCACACCCGTCTTCACCGTCTGCAACTCTAGCAACGCGTTCGTCCTCGTCTCCGACCCCGCCACTGGTCTCCGCTCCATCGGTCTCCTCTGCTTCCGCTCCAAGGACGCTGATGCCCTCCTCTTCATCCGAGGTTGCCGGAACCACGACGGCCGGCGCGCCCGTGCATGAGGAGACGACGAGGACCCCGACAAGCCATGCAGGGCCAGCAAGAAGGCCGCCGCGCCAGCACCAGCACCAACAGTACCCCCAAGGTATCGCGCACGCGCGCGCCCCGATCCCACCACCTCCCGATTTGTGAATTGCTTGGTCCCGATCTGACTAATGCGTCGCTGCAATGTTTCGTCAGGGACGAGACCACCGGTGCCCACCAGGATCTCTGCCGCTGCACCTTGGTAACGATTGCGTGAGAAAGCACCGCAGGTGGGCGGCTGCATCTGAGGCTGAGGAATCAGGTGCTGGATTGTAGTTCAGAGCCCTTCCCACCAGTCTTCGTTTTGCCTCTTTGCTCAAAAGTGTTAAATGCTAATCATTGGCTTGCCGGGATAGACGCACCCTTCGTCCAAACCAATTATCATCTTCTACCTCCTAGTAGTAGTACAAAAATTATAAGGAAATTCACTGCAATGTTGTCAGAATGTAAATTTAGTGCCTGGTTCAGTTTGGAGCATGTTAATTTAGATCATCACATGTTTATACAGAGTAAATATCACCATTTGTCATGAAATGTTGCTACAGAGTGAAGATGTAGAACTTATGTTTGTTCAGGAAGCTGCTTTATTATATCAAATGCATCAGATACTTATGATTTCTTTTATGATCTTGTGGCTGGTCTAGAGCAAAAACAGAGTTGCATATGATTTCTAGGTACTAGTAGTCTAATTGTATTCGAGATGCGATACACTGAAGGTTAATTATACATATGCACACAGCAAGTATACAGTATTGTACTATACATTTCACATGTGTCCTATCTTAGAAGCTCCACAATATTCATGTGTATACAATAATTTATCGAATGAGGCACTATGATTCTGAATTTTTAGATTGTTAGCTCTGGCTTCATAAGCAAACTTATGTGAATATACTTTGCAGAATCATTGTATAGCCTCTTTGTTTATGTGGAGTTCTTATTCATTTGATTTCGTCCTCCTGGCAGGCACCCTTTGTACATTGAGCAACAATGGCAAATTCGAGTGGATGATGGAAGGCCTCAGTTTGGGGGCAAGAAAAGGCGTGGATGAGGCCATTTCTGCAAGGTCTTTCTCGATCAGTTGAAATATTTGGTTTTCCACGACTTAGACTATTGGGGCAGACTTATCAAGTTGTTGCTCTTTATGTTATGTTATACCACCTGCATATGCATGCTCTAGCTTCTAGGTAGTAGAAGAATTGACATGTGGGACGCAAGTCCATGCTTGATACTGTAAATGTTACTCCCACCTATCAAGTTGGACTACTCGGGTGTCAAGTTGGTGTTGTACTGTAGTCTGTAGTATGAACCTGCATATGCACCTACATGTGTAGTCAGTAACTAGTACTACTGCTTGAACTCAAAATTTCTTTTACAATGAATAAAAAGATGAGCATTTCTCCATCCAATGTCTGAAGTAGTTGCTGCTGTGTAATCATCGGCTGGACCTATGCATTTCATCAAAATTTGCAATGATGTTTGTTGCCTATGTAACTAGAGAATTATAGAGGCCTGAGATTCTTATTTTGTTGTACTTGTACATGTAGCATTGTTCTTGACACTATGACCTAAAGCAATCAGTCGGCCAATTGTAGTCTTGGCATGCTCTGTTGCTCTCCTAGTTGTTAACCTATCTGTAGTAGTACGTAGGAATAGAGGTATGCTAAATTTGGCATTTTCAAGTATGTTGTGTTGCTGTGACTGCTCTTTAATAATTTTAACTCTTCTAGCCTTTTCAAGTATGCACAGTGTATTAGTGTATCATCATCTGTGTTATACGTTTCCGCCACGGAATCAACGAAATGTTCCTGCAATAAGATGTATTTATTTAGACGAAGTATCCGCTTTCCCTGACATAATATGTTCATGTTCACGACAGGCCGCCTGCAAATTGCTGGATGCAACATCAATGTAGCTATGATCCGCGCACGACCCAACCTTGAGGAGAGCACCTTTGAGAGCTGGGATCTCCGGATGGTAATGTTCTCCGGTCTCAATCTGTCCTTACCTAGCACAGATTCCTGATTTACTGCTTATCTACGTGCCAAATCCATGCCTGGGACCGACCAAACGCTCTGATTTGAGTTGGCCATGTTGTTCATGTTTGTTGATATTCTACAAGTATATGTGAACTGATTAGCTAGCAATTTGGACCAGTGGATGGAGTCTGGTACATGTAAACGGTTTGGCATTGTCATTCTGGGCATATTCTCTAACTTTAGCCTGCAAGATCATTGAGAAGATCTGAATTGTTTACCAATTTGGATAGGTAGGTGGGGTCTGGTACATGTAGGTGATTCGTGAACACACAAGCAGGATGATTCCTATCCTACCTATGTTGTGCTTATTGCTTCCAAGCTAGTGATGGCGGTCGCAGGTGCAGTACCTGCTGGTTAGTACCTGCTGGTTGTTACTATCGCTGGCAGTTAGTGTTCAACATGTATCGCTTTAGCACCAAGCGACTAAACAATGTTTTGGTAAAGCTTTCAGAAGTCAGTTTGCAGTGTTGAATCAGTACACATCTTTTACCTTCAATTTGGTAGTATGAAAAACACATTAGTAAATCTGAGTAACTTTGACATATTTTCTCTATTAACTTGCACTGGATTGGTACCCGTGATTGCCTTGTACTTAATTCTACTAACACTGATCTTGTTACTGTTAATTTGTTATTGCCATGGTGTTTATGCTGTTTAGAATAAGATCCATGCATCAATTCTAAGTTCTTGTCTCTCTGAAGGGACACTTCTAGCTTCTACGACCCAGACTTGTTAACTATTGTTTCTTACTTTGTTAGCTACGACATATATTTTCCCCAGTTATTCTAATTCTTCTCTGATTCATGTAACAGGATGACAGTGGAAGCCATGTTGTTGTTTTGTTTGTTCCCAGCCCTGACTATGGTCGTCGAGCGAGTCCGGCATGTTGTTCATCTAGTAGAGCTTGTTAGGAGTCTGAATCTAAGAACTCATCCTGTTTTTCTTACTTTTGTTTGTTGGCAACTATGTTCATCCAGCGAGTCCAGTATGTTCACGACAGGAGCAGGTAGTTTGTGATCACATGGAAGGAGCTTGTAAAGCAGTACTATATTACAATTGTAGAGCTTGTAAAGCAGTATGGTCTTCTGTATTGGAATGGATAGAGCTTGTATTATGTGATCTGGTTGCTCTTATTTAAGTATCATGTGTGTTTTTGTCTCCGAAAATCTAAATAATGCTTGAAATATGAAGAATATGAGTCTCAATTGATGGGACCCACTTACCACAACATGAAAAATGGGAACCTATTACTAGAACCTGACAACTGGGACCTATCTGACTAGTGAACCCTTCTTTTGGAAAAAAAAACTAAATTCGTTTAGACAAAAAGGCCACAACCCAACAATAAAAAGGCTGCAATATTGGGCTTGGCCCATGAACCCAACCAAAAATTGATAGACAGAAAAAACACAAATAGGCCGAATTGTTGGGCTAGGCCCATGTAGAAAATCGAATTGGACCGGGCTGAATCTTGTGCCATGTCAGATTGCCATGCTGGATGCCTACGTGGCCTGGGGAGGTTGCTAGTGACCAAAACGCCACAATAGACGTATTTTGGTCATAAACGTCTTCGACCATTCCAGAAGAAAGGTCGCTATAGTCAGTTTATGACCGCCAGCTTTTGACCTTCTGTTTTTGGTCACAAAAAGGTAGCAAATGAAAAACCATGACCTTTCAGTGACCAATAGTGGTGGTCACAAGTTGACACATTTCTTGTAGTGTATGTTACCGCTTTGCTCAGCCCCTCTTATAGCGTTGTTAGTTGCAGGTGAAGATTGGAGTTTGTTCCTTGTTGGAACATGGATACTTTTGTTGGGTTATCACAATATCTCTTATTTAATTAATGCATCTATATACTTGGTAAAGGGTGGAAGGCTCGGCCTTATGCCTGGTGTTTTGTTCCACTCTTGCCGCCCTAGTTTCCGTCATATCGGTGTTATGTTCCTGGATTTTGCGTTCCTTACGCGGTTGGGTTATAATGGGAACCCCTTGACAGTTCGCCTTGAATAAAACTCCTCCAGCAATGCCCAACATTGGTTTTACCATTCGCCACCTAGCCTTTTCTTTCCCTTGGGTTCTGCAGACTCAAGGGTCATCATTATTTTAAACCCCCGGGCCAGTGCTCCTCTGAGTGTTGGTCCAAACTAGAGCCCCTTGCAGAGACACGTCGAGGAAACTCGAGGGCTGGTTTTAGTTGTACGGATTGCTTATCCGAGTGTGCCCTGAGAACGAGATATGTGCAGCTCCTATCGAGATTTGTCGGCACATTCGGGCGGTGTTGCTGGACTTGTTTTACCATTGTCGAGGATGTCTTGTAACCTGGATGCCGAGTCTGATCGGATTGTCTTGGGAGAAGGAATATCCTTCGTTGACCGCGAGAGCTTGTGATGGGCTAAGTTGGGAAACCCCTGCAGGGATTGAACTTTCGAAAGCCGTGCACGCGGTTATGGGCAGATGGGAATTTGTTAATGTCCGGTTGTAGAAAACCTGAAGTTGATCTTAATTAAAATACATCAACCGCGTGTGTAACCGTGATGGTCTCTTCTCGGCGGAGTCCGGGAAGTGAACACGGTATTGGAGTAATGCTTGATGTAGGTTGTTCTAGGATGTAATGCCCCGAGACCGATGTGCCAGGTGTCCTCCAGTTATTCACTGTTGTTGCCTTGTCTTTGCTTGCGTGTCATGCATTGCATATCATGTCATCATGTGCATTTCATTTGCATACATGTTCGTCTCATGCATCCGAGCATTTTCCCCGTTGTCCGTTTTGCAATCCGGCGCTCCTACGTCACTCGGTGTCCCTTTCTACCTCTTTTCGTGTGCGGGTGTTAAACGTTTTCATATTGGACCAAGACTTGTCATGCGGCCTTGGTTTACTACCGGTAGACCGCCTGTCAAGTTTCGTGCCATTTGGACTTCGTTTGATACTCCAACGGTTAACCGAGGGACCGAAATGGCCTCGTGTGTGTTGCAGCCTAACACCCCTCCAAAGTGGCCCAAAACCCACCTAAACCTGTTCCATCATCTCGGTTGTTCGATCACGATCGCGTGGCCGCAAACCGCACCTCAATTGGACTCTCCTAGCTCCCTCTACCTATATATATGTGATCCCCTCCGAAATATTCACGGATGAAACCCTAAAATTCCGCTCCTCGCGCCGCGGGACAATTTTCCCGCCGACGGACATGTCCGCCTCCGCCCCCTCGTCCAACCGTATCGCGCCACGTCACCCCGCCGCCGTCTCCATCGCGCCTCCACCACACCGGCCCTCCCGGCCCAGATTGGGGCCCGCCCAAGCCCATCGGGGCCCGGACGAGCCCGTGCCTCGCCGCCGTCCCCGCGCTTCACCGGAGTCTCGGCCGGCTTCGTCTCCGGCCGCCGCCGGCAAGAAGTTCGCCGGAGCCGACCGTGCCGTCCCCACCGCCCGGAAGCCCTCTGCGCCGCGCCCCGCGCCGCCTCCTCCACTCCCTGCCGGCGCCGCCTTTGCCCCGATCCGGGAGGAGAAGAGCTCCTCCCGAACCAGTGCGCCGCCCCTACCGGCGAGCTCCGCCCTCGCCGCCGACCTCGCCCGAACCGCCGCCTTCGCCGCTCTTCGCCGCCCCGAGCCGGCCACCGCCTCCGCCACCTCGTCACGGGTCGTCGCCGCCCTCTGCGCCGCCCCTCGCCGCCGGCCACCGCCTCCTCCGTCGCCCAGCGCCGCCCCGCGCCTCGCCGGAGACGGCCGCCTCGCCGGAGATCGGGTCCGGTCAGATCTGGACCCGGGTGGGATCAGATCCATCCATCCCCCATCCAAACGTCTCCCTCCGATCCGGATTCCTCCGTCCCGTACCGCTTCGTCCCGGGTTGACTTTTCCCGAGAGGTCCAAATTCCACTAAGTCCCCCAGATTTCAGTATTTTTTGAGCATTTTCATCGCATCATAACTCTGTCATCGTAGCTCCGATTCGTGCGTGTAGCATATCAAAATGTTCGCCTCGACGAGTACATCATTTCATCCCATTGCATCATTTTCGTTTGAGCTCATCTTGATGCCGGAAATGTCGTCGGAAGAGGGCTATGTGAGTAATTTGCCAGATCTATTTCAGCAAATAGCTATTTGTCATTTTTGCCATGATTAATGTCTGCATGCTATGATCCTGAGCTCTACATGTGTTTTGCTATATGCCATGCCATCTTTATAGAGGTTCTTGCCATGTATTTTTTTGATATTTGTGGTGACTAGTACAAGCTTGCAAAGTAGCGTAATCGGTAATGCTGTTTTCAGGGACTTAGAATTTCACCAAGTCCTTGTCCTGTTTTTGTCGTTATGCCATATGTGCATGTTGTTTCCTAGTGATCTGTGCCTCTTTTGAGGGTCATCAGTAAGGATGTTTTGTTAACATTGTGGTGCCCTATCCATCCATGTCTTTGTTTGCATTTATGGAGCACCCTAGCTTGAGTCAATCGAGCTCTACCTTTGCTATTTAATATTCCTGGCAGATTGTTAACTTGTTTAGCGATTTTGATGAGGATGTTGCTATTGATCTGTGCATGCTATGATGTTGTTCTTGCCATGTCTAGCTTCTATGCCATGTCTTATTGATGTGTGTATGCTTAGTTTGTCATGCCATGCTCTGTAGTGAGTGCATCGAGCTCGTAAACATGCCTACTCGTTAACTGATTTGCATGCTCCAGTTTTTCTCTAAGTCTGAGATCTGTTTATGTTTTTGCATGTTCACATGCTTGCAATTGTATTGTCTGATCCCTTTTGGCTCAAGGTCACTAAGGGAGTTTTGTTAAGTGCTTTGAGTAGCTTCATGCCATGCCTTGCTTTGCCATGTTAAGTTCCTGTAGCATATAGTTTTCATGCTCCAAAGTATGCTTCCTGATGATAAATTTTAGACTTGTGTTAATTTCACTAAGTCTGAAACTTGTTATCATTTGCACCTTGGCCATGCTTTTTTGAACCTGTTAATGGATGAATTAGCCGTAGCTCAGTGTCCATCTTTTGTTAAGCTTCTTGAGTGCATCCCTGACATGTATTTTGTTGCCATGTTTGAGTGTTGTAGCCTATTTATCTTGTTGCATTTAGTTGGTCACTTGCTGATTATCACAGATCGGTGCCATATTTGTTTTGCTTGCCATTTCCAAACCGTGCATCCGTTTCTGGTGATCTTTATATCGATTTCAACTGAAATCACCTCCTATTTCCAGTGGCACTTTTGGATTTCCAAGTTGAGGCCAGTTTCAATCATTCCTTTGCAAGTCATGCATATGCATCGCATACCGCATCCTGCATATCATACCATGTTCATGTGTTGGTTGTTTACTTTGTTGTGTGCTTCTTTCCGGTGTTGCTTCTTCGGGTTGGTTCCGATAACGTCATGTTTGTGAGGACCCGTTCGACTACGTCCATTTGTCTTCTTCATGGACTCGTTCTTCTTCCTTGCGGGATCTCGGGCAAGATGACCATACACTCGAAATCACTTCTATCTTTGCTTGCTAGTTGCTCGCTCTTTTGCTATGCCTTTGCTGCGATACCTACCACTTGCTTATCATGCCTCCCATATTGTTGAACCAAGCCTCTAACCCACCTTGTCCTAGCAAACCGTTGTTTAGCTATGTTACCGCTTTGCTCAGCCCCTCTTATAGCGTTGTTAGTTGCAGGTGAAGATTGAAGTTTGTTCCTTGTTGGAACATGGAGACGTTGTTCCTTGTTGGAACATGTTTACTTGTAGGGATATCACAATATCTCTTATTTAATTAATGCATCTATATACTTGGTAAAGGGTGGAAGGCTCGGCCTTATGCCTGGTGTTTTGTTCCACTCTTGCCACCCTAGTTTCTGTCATATCGGTGTTATGTTCCCGGATTTTGCGTTCCTTACGCGGTTGGGTTATAATGGGAACCCCTTGACAGTTCGCCTTGAACAAAACTCCTCTAGCAATGCCCAACATTGGTTTTACCATTCGCCACCTAGCCTTTTCTTTCCCTTGGGTAGGCCTGCCCAAGGGTCATCTTTATTTTAACCCCCCCCCCCGGGCCAGTGCTCCTCTGAGTGTTGGTCCGAACTGAGCTGCCTATGGGGCCACCTCGGGGAAACTTGAGGGTTGGTTTTACTCGTAGCTAGTCTCATCTGAGTGTGCCCTGAGAACGAGATATGTGCAGGTCCTATCGGGATTTGTCGGCACATTCGGGCGGTGTTGCTAGTCTTGTTTTACCATTGTCGAAATGTCTTGTAACCGGGATTCCGAGTCTGATCGGGTCTTCCTGCTAGAAGGAATATCCTTCGTTGACCGTGAGAGCTTGTGATGGGCTAAGTTGGGTCACCCCTGCAGGGATTTGAACTTTCAAAAGTCGTGCTCGCGGTTATGGGCAGATGGGAATTTGTTAATGTCCGGCTATACAAAACCAGAAGTTGGCCTTAATTAAAATACATCAACCGCGTGTGTAACCGTGATGGTCTCTTCTCGGCAGAGTCTGGGAAGTGAACACGGTGTTGGAGTTATGTTTGACGTAGGTTATCCTAGGATCACTTCTTGATCATAGTTGTTCGACCATGCTTTTGCCTTCTCTTCTCGCTCTCTTTTGCGAATAGGCTAGCCACCATATATGCTAGTCGCTTGCTGCAGCTCCGCCTCATACCTTTACCTTACCCATAAGCTTAAATAGTCTTGATCGCGAGGGTGTGAGATTGCTGAGTCCCCGTGACTCACAGATACTTCCAAAACCAGCTTGCAGGTGCCGTTGAACCGTGCAGATGACACAACCAAGCTCAAGGAGGAGCTCGATGAAGATCTTGTCCTTTGTGTTGTTTCGTTCCAGTTGATCAGTAGTGGAGCCCAGTTCGGGTCGATCGGGGATCTGTGTAGCATTTGGGGTAGTCTTCTTTTATTTTGGTTCCGTAGTCGGACCTTGATTGTATCTGGATGATGTAATGTTTTATTCATGTAATTGTGTGAAGTGGCGATTGTTAGCCAACTATGTATCTCTTTACCTTATGTATTACATGGGTTGTGTGAAGATTACCTCACTTGCGACATTGCTTTCAATGTGGTTATGCCTCTAAGTCGTGCTTTGACACGTGGGAGATATAGCCGCATCGAGGGCGTTACAAGTTGGTATCAGAGCCTTCCCCGACCTTAGGATCCCCCTGCTTGATCGAATAGCTGGCGTTGTTGAGTCTAGAAAAATGTTTTGAGTCATTTACGATTATGTATATCGGAGAGTTAGGAATTCTTTTACTCCCCAGTCCCTTCGTCGCTCTGGTGAGGCATCCTGACGTAGAGTTTTGACTCTTCTCTTCTCAAATTTCACTAAAAAAATTTAGGATGACGCGGGTATCTTGGAATTATTCCAATGGTTTTGTGACGAGAACATTGTTCTTGGTGCCTCTTGTCATTTAGGGGTTGTGGCAGTGTCCCGGGGAGTTGAGCTCCGAGGTGTTGTCGTCACAATTTTATCATTGCAGTTCTGGAATACCTGAGTTTAGTTTCGCCGACATAGAAAATCTCTTTTATGCAGTTGTTGGTGAGATAACCTCGACGCCACCCAGTAGTGGGGCGAGAGTTCGGGAGTGTTGCCATAACTCGTATAACGGATGCTTTTCGAAGGTTGAGGTAGATGATTTCCGAAGGTGTCTTGGTTATGTGTTGAAGGATGGATACAGCTGGATGTAGGATTTGCTAGTTTGGGTGAGATATTATGCTTCCCCTGTATCCCCAACACCTGATTGCATAACCAGAAAGTTTCGGGAGTTTATAAGTGGGAATTCAAGTAGCTCTTAGGATATCTTTCTGACGGATGTATGATACGAAATTGGGGTTCGACGTCTAGTGGTCCGCCTATCCACGGTTGGTTTTACAGTGGTCTCATTGTGTCTTAAAGAGTCCTTGGCTATGCCGACTCGGGGACGCTTCGTATGTCATGTGCACTGCCTTGTACATGATGGTGCTATACGATCGAGCCCGTGTAGGCCCCACCACGAAAACTTCGGATGAAATCTCTATCAGATGTTTGTTCTGGCTTATTCTGCTAGCCAATCCTTTGTTTTGTTTTGAGTTGTGGTATTTGAGTTGCTTCGAAGTCAAATGTTGATTCCATACCTTCCCCAAATGGTGTTCTCATGTTCCCATGTGAATACTAATCCTTCTTGATCATGGAGATTGTCATGGCAATCCTTTTCAACCGGTGTGTCTCTCTTCAAGTGGATCCGTTCATTTTCAACATTTGCAAGATTCAATCTCAGCTTTCTCAACGGTGTTCGTTTCATCCATCCCAAATTGTCTTTGTTTTCCCGCCCACCCACCCTTTTTTTTCTTCAAGGACTAAAATTTCGTAATCCAGTATCATCTTATTGATGAGAAGCCTCTCCATTCTTTTTCTGTCAATGTTCTTATCCGGCTATTCTCATGAAGATTCTAATGGAGCTTCAAGTTCGTCATTCTTCATTCTTTTCTTCTCCGGTGGATTCAGTTCAAGCTTTCGGTGTTAATCATATTCTTTTCCATATTTCAAATGCCTTATCATGCCAGTGCACCTTATATTCAGTCATTCCACGCTCGTTATTCTATGTTCCGGAGTGCATAAGATATCTAGAAGATTCGTGTTTCCACTCTGCTTTCGTAATCCTTTCAAGCTCTTTCGAGGTTGTTATCTCATACTGGCCATTTAATTCAACCGGTGCTTTCTCTCTTTTAAATCGTTCTACGGTGTATCTTTTCAGTGGGCCCTAACCCACAGGTCTTTTCCCAGGATCTTACCTGACTCTTCTTATTTTCCCGGAGCTATCCTCAAATTTCTTTTCGAAGTTTGGCGTAAGTATGATTTATCATCTGTCAAATGTGTTTTCCTCCAAGATCTTTCAAATTCTTTTCATCGTTGGTTCAACTTTTCCAATTTTTATTCTGGAGTACCTCTATAATTCATGGTGGTGTTTCTCTTTGTCATTCTCAAGTTTGAAGACCGAAGAAGAATTTTTCCTCCATATCTTTTTTCCATTCTCTTCAAGATTCGTGATTCTAGCCTGTTGTCATCCTCTCATAATTGTATTCGATTGGGAGATATTCTTTTCAACCATCCGGAGCATTTCATGAGTTGTTTCCATTTCTTTCCTTCGAAGGCCATCTTTTCAAATTTATTCATTCTCAGCTTTCAGTTCTCTTTCTCCAAATCTTACCGGTGCATGGTTCAAATATCCTCTAATCAGCTCGTGATCTCTTCGTGCTCATGTAGCTAAATCCCCTGAAGTTTCTCCATTCGTTCTCTAATTCTTCTCGGTGTTTCTTTATCTTTTCTTCAATCGTTTTCAATTCTTATGGTGGTTCGTTCAAGAATTATCTTCCGTTGCTATTCTAATTATTCATTCGTTGTCCCCAAATCCTACCGGTGGTTCATTGAAGACCTTCTCAAGTTGGCGCCATATCTCTCTTAATCTTTTCTACGAGAATAAGTAATATGCCAAATCCGTTGATTGTCATCAATTTAATTGGTGAAGGATAAGCACAACGTAATTCTTATTCTTGTTTCGTCGAGTGAACTCAATTCCCTATTCCGGAGGCTCGTCAAATTCTCGGTTCGAGATGCTTTATCTATTCTTTTCCCGGAGTTCCAAGTTCTCTCAATTATTTCATCGCGAAGATCCATCTAATCATTGCAAGGATTCACTTTGTGTTTTCAATTTCTCTTTCTTTTCATTCCTTTGTTTACCGGAGTTCTTCATGGAGGTTCTACATGATGGTTCATCAAGGATTTAATTCCTTCTCGAAGTGTTCATGAAGATTCTTTCAGAGGAGTTCAAGTATTCTTCATCTTGCAATCCGGAGTGCAATTCTTTCTTCCATATCATTGGAGGTGGTATTATGTCATTATTGATAATTTGAGTGCATGCTCCGTGATTCACAAGTTATCAAGAATGAGATATTTTCAATCCATCAATCTCGTCATTTGAGTATCTTGGGTAATATTTTCACCTAAAGCCTTCCCTAAGGATTGTTGCTATTATGGTGCTTATAAATGACCCAAGTTCTTCATTTATCCTCCCGGTGAAATAAGTTTCTCGTCTCCTTGTTCTTATCAATCCAATTCTTTTCCCGTGAGTGGCAGGTTGTCACCTCATAATTGGAGATGTATTCCATAAGACCATATCAAACTTACTCTTTTTCGTTGTTGGATCTCTAACAACTCCGTTCGACCCTTCTCCTAAGGATGCCTTCTCAAACTCTTTTGTGGCAGAAGTCGGCATTTTCTTCTCCATTCTTTTCTTTCAATTATCTATCTTCTATTTCTTTCTTTCGGAGGTCTTGTGATGTTTCTCTTTTCAATCATCGTCTCGAATTGTGAAGATCATGCTTCTTTCTTTTCTTACCCATTTAACCGGAGTGTTGTGCCCTCTGCTCAAGTTCCCTCATCTTATCAAGTTCTTATTCAATCCCTTTCCTTTTCAATCAGAGTTCTGCCTGAAGTTGTTCTTCCTTGTTCCTCTTTTCTAACGGAGTGTTTTTAACTTCGTTCATCTCCGTCGTATCCTCTTCTCGAAATGGCTTAACCTTTGCAAGGTTCTTTGGTCTCACTCATTCGTCAAAGAAACAACTTAGTTTTACCTCTTCTCTTCCTCTTCCTTTTTCCTCCGGTGCCATTCTAGATCTCGGGACGAGATCCTCTCGTAGTGGTGGAGTGTTGTAACGCCCCGAGACCGATGTGCCAGGTGTCCTCCAGTTATTCGTTGTTGTTGCCTTGTCTTTGCTTGCGTGTCATGCATTGCATATCATGTCATCATGTGCATTTCATTTGCATACATGTTCGTCTCATGCATCCGAGCATTTTCCCCGTTGTCCGTTTTGCAATCCGGCGCTCCTATGTCACTCGGTGTCCCTTTCTACCTCTTTTCGTGTGCGGGTGTTAAATGTTTTCGGATTGGACCAATACTTGTCATGCGGCCTTGGTTTACTACCGGTAGACCGCCTGTCAAGTTTCGTGCCATTTGGACTTCGTTTGATACTCCAACGGTTAACCAAGGGATCGAAAAGGCCTCGTGTGTGTTGCAGCCCAACACCCCTCCAAAATGGCCCAAAACCCACCTAAACCTGTTCCATCATCTCGGTTGTTCGATCACGATCGCGTGACCGCAAACCGCACCTCATTTGGACTCTCCTAGCTCCCTCTACCTATATATATGTGATCCCCTCCGAAATATTCACGGATGAAACCCTAAAATTCTGCTCCTCGCGCCGCCGGACAATTTTCCCGCCGACGGACATGTCCGCCTCCGCCCCCTTGTCCAACCGGATCGCGCCATGTCACCCCGCCGCCGTCTCCATCGCGCCTCCACCGCGTCGGCCCTCCCGGCCCAGATCGGGGCCCGCCCAAGCCCATCGGGGCCCGGACGAGCCCGTGCCTCGCCGTCGTCCCCGCGCTTCACCGGAGTCCCAGCCGGCTTTGTCTCCGGCCGCCGCCGGCAAGAAGTTCGCCGAAGCTGACCGCGCCGTCCCCGCCCCCCGGAAGCCCTCTGTGTCGCGCCCCCCGCCGCCTCCTCCACTCCCTGCAGGCGCCGCCTTTGCCCCGATCCGGGAGGAGAGGAGCTCCTCCCGACCCAACGCGCCGCCCCTGCCGGCGAGCTCCGCCCTCGCCGCCGACCTTGCCCGAACCGCCGCCTCCGCCGCTCTTCGCCGCCCCGAGTCGGCCACCGCCTCCACCGCCTCGTCACGGGTCGCCGCCGCCCTCTGTGCCGCCCCTCGCCGCCGGCCACCGCCTCCTCCGTCGCCCAGCGCCGCCCCGCGCCTCGCCAGAGATCGGGTCCGGTCAGATCTGGACCCAGGTGGGATCAGATCCATCCATCCCCCATCCAAACGTCTCCCTCCGATCCGGATCCCTCCATCCCGTACCACTTCGTCCCGGGTTGACTTTTCCCGAGAGGTCCATATTCCACTAAGTCCCCCAGATTTCCGTATTTTTTGAGCATTTTCATCGCATCATAACTCTGTCATCGTAGCTCCGATTTGTGCGTGTAGCATATCAAAATGTTCGTCTCAATGAGTACATCATTTAATCTCATTGCATCATTTTCATTTGAGCTCATCTTGATGCCCGAAATGTCGTTGGAAGAGGGCTATGTGAGTAATTTGCCAGATCTGTTTCAGCAAATAGCTATTTGTCATTTTTGCCATGATTAATGTGTGAGCTCTACATGTGTTTTGCTATATGTCAGGCCATCTTTACAGAGGTGATTGCCATGTATTTTTGTGATATTTGTGGTGACTAGTACAAGCTTGCAAAGTAGCGTAATTGGTAATGCTGTTTTCTGGGACTTAGAATTTCACTAAGTCCTTGTCCTATTTTTGTCGTTATGCCATATGTTCGTGTTGTTTCCTAGTGATTTGTGCCTCTTTTGAGGGTGATTAGTAAGGATGTTTTGTTAACATTGTGGTGCTATATCCATCCATATCTTTGTTTGCATTTATGGAGCACCCTAGCTTGAGTCAATCGAGATCTACTTTTGCTATTTATTATTCCTGGCAGATTGTTAACTTGTTTAGCTATTTTGCTGAGGATGTTGCTATTGATCCGTGCATGCTATGCTGTTGTTATTGCCATGTCTAGCTTCTATGCCATGTCTTCTTGATGGGTGTATGCTTATTTTTTCATGCCATGCTCTGTAGTGAGTGCATCGAGCTCGTAAACATGCCTACTCGTTAACTGATTTGCATGCTCCAGTTTTTCTCTAAGTGTGAGATCTGTTTATGTTTTTGCCATGTTCACATGCTTGCAATTGTATTGTTTGATCCCTTTTGGCTCAAGGTCACTAAGGGACTTTTGTTAAGTGCTTTGAATAGCTTCATGCCATGCCTTGCTTTGCCATGTTAAGTTCCTGTAGCATATAGTTTTCAAGCTCCAAAGTATGCTTCCTGATGATAAATTTCAGACTTGTGTTAATTTCACTAAGTCTGAAACCTGTTATCATTTGCACTTTGGCCATGCTTGTTTGAACCTGTTAATGGATGAATTAGCCGTAGATCAGTGTTCATCTTTTGTTAAGCTTCTTGAGTGGATCCCTGCCATGTATTTTGTTGCCATGTTTGAGTGCTTTAGCATATTTATCTTATTGCATTTAGTTGGTCACTTGCTGATTATCGCAGACCGGTGCCATATTTGTTTTGCTTGCCATTTCCAAACCATGCATCCGTTTCCGGTGATCTTTATATCGATTTCAACCGAAATCACCTCCTCTTTCCAGTGGCACTCTTGGATTTACATGTTGAGGCCATGTTCAATCATTCCTTTGAAATTCATGCATATGCATCGCATACCGCATCCTGCATATCATATCATCTTCATGTGTTGGTTGTTTACTTTGTTGTGTGCTTCTTTCCGGTGTTGCTTCTTCGGGTTGGTTCCGATAATGTCGTGTTTGTGAGGACACGTTCGACTACGTCCGTTTGTCTTCTTCATGGACTCGTTCTTCTTCCTTGCGGGATCTCAGGCAAGATGACCATACCCTCGAAATCACTTCTATCTTTGCTTGCTAGTTGCTCGCTCTTTTGCTATGCCTTTGCTGCGATACCTACCACTTGCTTATCATACCTCCCATATTGTTGAACCAAGCCTCTAACCCACCTTGTCCTAGCAAACCGTTGTTTGGCTATGTTACCGCTTTCCTCAGCCCCTCTTGTGGCGTTGTTAGTTGCAGGTGAAGATTGAAGTTTGTTCCTTGTTGGAACATGGAGATGTTGTTCCTTGTTGGAACATGTTTACTTGTTGGGATATCACAATATCTCTTATTTAGTTAATGCATCTATATACTTGGTAAAGGGTGGAAGGCTCGGCCTTATGCCTGGTGTTTTGTTCCACTCTTGCCGCCCTAGTTTCCGTCATATCGGTGTTATGTTCCCAGATTTTGCGTTCCTTACGCGGTTGGGTTATAATGGGAACCCCTTGACAGTTCGCCTTGAATAAAACTCCTCCAGCAATGCCCAACATTGGTTTTACCATTCTCCACCTAGCCTTTTCTTTCCCTTGGGTAGGCCTGCCCAAGGGTCATCTTTATTTTAACCCACCCCCCCCCCCGGGCCAGTGCTCCTCTAAGTGTTGGTCCGAACTGAGCTGCCTGCGGGGCCACCTCGGGGAAACTTGAGGGTTGGTTTTACTCGTAGCTAGTCTCATCTGAGTGTGCCCTGAGAACGAGATATGTGCAGCTCCTATCGGGATTTGTCGGCACATTCGAGCGGTGTTGCTGGTCTTGTTTTACCATTGTCGAAATGTCTTGTAACCAAGATTCCGAGTCTGATCGGGTCTTCCCGCTAGAAGGAATATCCTTCGTTGACCATGAGAGCTTGTGATGGGCGAAGTTGGGACACCCCTGCAGGGATTTGAACTTTCGAAAGCTGTGCCCACGGTTATGGGCAGATGGGAATTTGTTAATGTCCGGTTGTAGAAAACCTGAAGTTGACCTTAATTTAAATACATCAACCGCGTGTGTAACCGTGATGGTCTCTTCTCGGCGGAGTCCGGGAAGTGAACACGGTGTTGGAGTTATGTTTGACGTACGTTGTCCTAGGATCACTTCTTGATCATAGTTGTTCGACCGTGCTTTTGCCTTCTCTTCTCGCTCTCTTTTGCGAATAGACTAGCCACCATATATGCTAGTCACTTGCTGCAGCTCCACCTCATACCTTTACCTTACCCATAAGCTTAAATAGTCTTGATCGCGAGGGTGTGAGATTGCTGAGTCCCCGTGACTCACAGATACTTCCAAAACCAGCTTGCAGGTGTCGTTGAACCGTGCAGATGAAGCAACCAAGCTCAAGGAGGAGCTTGATGAAGATCTTGTCCTTTGTGTTGTTTCGTTCCATTTGATCAGTAGTGGAGCCCAGTTGGGGTCGATCGGGGATCTGTGTAGCATTTGGGGTAGTCTTCTTTTATTTTGGTTCCATAGTCGGACCTTGATTGTATCTGGATGATGTAATGCTTTATTCATGGAATTGTGTGAAGTGGCGATTGTAAGCCAACTATGTATCTCTTTCCCTTATGTATTACATGGGTTGTGTGAATATTACCTCACTTGCGACATTGCTTTCAATGCGGTTATGCCTCTAAGTCATGCTTCGACACGTGGGAGATATAGCCGCATCGAGGGGGTTACATAGGATCACTTCTTGATCATAGTTGGTCGACCGTGCTTTTGCCTTCTCTTCTCGCTCTCATTTGCGTATGTTAGCCACCATATATGCTAGTCACTTGCTGCAGCTCCACCTCATACCTTTTACCTTACCCATAAGCTTAAATAGTCTTGATCGCGAGGGTGTGAGATTGCTGAGTCCCCGTGACTCACAGATACTTCCAAAACCAGCTTGCAGGTGCCAATGAAACCGTGTAGGTGACGCAACCGAGCTCAAGGAGGAGCTCGATGAAGATCTTGTCCTTTGTGTTGTTCCGTCTCCAGTTGTTCAGTAGTGGAGCCCAGTCGGGATGATCGGGGATCTGTGTAGCATTTGGGGTAGTCTTCTTTTATTTTAGTTCCGTAGTCGGACCTTGATTGTATCTAGTTGATGTAATGCTTTATTCATGTATTTGTGTGAAGTGGCGATTGTAAGCCAACTATGTATCTTCTCCCTTATTGTATTACATGGGTTGTTTGCGAAGATTACCTCACTTGCGACATTGCTTTCAATGCGGTTATGCCTCTAAGTCGTGCTTCGACACGTGGGAGATATAGCCGCATCGAGGGCGTTACAAAGTTCCCTCAACAATAATAGCATAATTGGATCATATAACTATCCCTCAACATGCAACAAAGAGTCACTCTAAAGTCACTAATAGCGGAGAACGAACGAAGAGATTATGGTAGGGTACGAAACCACCTCAAAGTTATTCTTTCCAATCAATCCGTTGGGCTATTCCTATAAGTGTCACAAACAGCCCTAGAGTTCGTACTACAATAACACCTTAAGACACAAATCAACCAAAACCCTAATGTCACCTAGGTACTCCAATGTCACCTCAAGTATCCGTGGGTATGATTATACGATATGCGTTACACAATCTCAGATTCATCTATTCAAACCAACACAAAGGACCTCAAAGAGTGCCCCAAAGTTTTACCGGAGAATCACGTCGAAAACGTGTGCCAACCCCTATGAATAGGTTCATGGGAGGAACCCGCAAGTTGATCACCAAAACATACATCAAGTGAATCACGTGATATCCCAATGTCACCACAGATACGCATGGCAAGACATACATCAAGTGTTCTAAAATGTTTAAAGACTCAATCCGATAAGATAACTTCAAAGGGAAAACTCAATTCATTACAAGAGAGTGGAGGGGGGAGAAACATAAGATCCAACTATAATAGCAAAGCTCGCGATACATCAAGATCGTGCCAAATCAAGAACACGAGAGAGAGAGAGAGATCAAACACATAGCTACTGGTACATACCCTCAGCCCTGAGGGAGAACTACTCCCTCCTCGTCATGGAGAGCACCGAGATGATGAAGATGGCCACCGGAGAGGGATTCCCCCTCCGGCAGGGTGCCGGAACGGGTCTAGATTGGCTTTCGGTGGCTACGGAGGCTCCTGGTGGCGGAACTCCCGATGTATTGTGCTCCCCGATCATTTTAGGGTACATGGAGATATATAGGCGGAAGAAGTACGTCAGGGGAGCGACAAGGGGCCCACGAGGGTGGAGGGCATGCCCTAGGGGGGTGGGCGCGCCCCCCTACCTCGTGGCTCCCTCGTTTCTTCCCTGATGTGCACTCCAAGTCTATCAGGTTGCTTTCCGTCCAAAAATAAGTTCCATGAAGTTTCAGGTCAATTGGACTCTATTTGATTTTCCTTTTCTGCGATACTCTAAAACAAGGAAAAAAAACATAAACTGGCACTGAGCTCTGGGTTAATAGGTTAGTCCCAAAAATGATATAAAAGTGTATAATAAAGCCCATAAACGTCTAAAATAGTAGATAATATAGCATGGAGCAATCAAAAATTATAGATACGTTGGAGACGTATCAGCATCCCCAAGCTTAATTCCTGCTCGTCCTCGAGTAGGTAAATGAAAAAAACAGAATTTTTGATGCGGAGTGCTACTTGGCATAATTTCAGTGTAATTCTTCTTAATTGTGGTATGAATATTCAGATCCGAAAGATTCAAGACAAAAGTTCATATTGACATAAAAATAATAATACTTCAAGCATACTCACTAAGCAATCATGTCTTCTCAAAATAACATGGCCAAAGAAAGTTCATCCCTACAAAATCATATAGTTTAGTCATGCTCCATTTTCGTCACACAAGAATGCTCTCATCATGCACAACCCCGATGACAAGCCAAGCAATTGTTTCATACTTTAGTAATCTCAAACCTATAAACTTTCACGAATACATGAGCGTGAGCCATGGATATAGCACTATGGGTGGAATAGAATATGATGATGGGGGTTATGTGGAGAAGACAAAAAGGAGAAAGTCTCACATCAACGAGGCTAATCAATGAGCTATGAAGATGCCCATCGATTGATGTTAATGCAAGGAGTAGGGATTGCCATGCAACGGATGCACTAGAGCTATAAATGTATGAAAGCTCAACAAAAGAAAACTAAGTGGGTGTGCATCCAACTTGCTTGCTCACGAAGACCTAGGGAAATTGAGGAGGCCCATTGTTGGAATATACAAGCCAAGTTCTATAATGAAAAATTCCCACTAGTATATGACAGTGACAAAACAAGAGACTCTCTATCCTGAGGATTATGGTGCTACTTTGAAGCACAAGTGTGGCAAAGGATAGTAGCATTGTCCCTTCTCTCTTTTTCTCTCATTTTCGGGCCTTCTCTTTTTTTATGGCCTTTCCTTTTTTTGGGCCTTCTCTTTTTTATGGACTTTCTCTCTCTTTTTTTTAATTATTGTTCCTCACTTGGGACAATGCTCTAGAAAATGATGATCATCACACTTCTATTTATTTACAACTCAATGATTACAACTCGATACTAGAACAAAGTATGACTCTATATGAATGCCTCCGGCGATGTACCGGGATATGCAATGAACCAAGAGTGACATGTATGAAATAATTATGAATGGTGGCTTTGCCACAAATACTATGTCAACTACATGATCATGCTAAGCAATATGACAATGATGAACGTGTCATGATAAACGGAATGGTGGAAAGTTGCATGGCAATATATCTCGGAATGGCTATGGAAATGCCATAATAGGTAGGTATGGTGGCTGTTTTGAGGAAGATATAAGGAGGTTTATGTGTGAAAGAGCGTATCATATCACGGGGTTTGGATGCACCGGCGAAGTTTGCACCAACTCTGAATGTGAGAAAGGGCAATGCACGGTACCGAAGAGGCTAGCAATGATGGAAGGGTGAGAGCGCGTATAATCCATGGACTCAACATTAGTCATAAAGAACTCACATACTTATTGCAAAACTCTACAAGTCATCAAAAACCTCGGCACTACGCGCATGCTCCTAGGGGGATAGATTGGTAGGAAAAGACCATCGCTCGTCCCCGACCGCCACTCATAAGGAGGACAATTAAATAACACCTCATGTTTCAAATTTGTTACACAACGTTTACCATACGTGCATGCTACGGGACTTGCAAACTTCAACACAAGTATTTCTCAAATTCACTACTACTCAACTAGCACGACTTTCATATTATTACCTCCATATCTCAAAACAATCATCAAGCATCAAACTTCTCTTAGTATTCGACACACTCATAAGAAAGTTTTTACTAATCTTGAATACCTAGCATATTAGGATTATTTAAGCAAACTACCATGCTGGTTAGGACTCTCAAAATAATATAAGTGAAGCATGAGAGTTCAGCTATTTCTATAAAATAAAACCACCACCGTGCTCTAAAAGGATATAAGTGAAGTACTAGAGCAAATGACAAACTACTCCAAAAGATATAAGTGAAGATCAATGAGTAGTCGAATAATTATGCAACTATGTGAAGACTCTCTAACATTTAAGAATTTCAGATCTTGATACTTTATTCAAACAGCAAGCAAAACAAAATAAAATGACATCTAAGAATAGAAAACATCATGTGAAGAAGCAAAAACTTAGGATCAACCGATACTAACCGATAGTTGTTGAAGAAGAAAAGTGGGATGCCAACCGGGGCATCCCCAAGCTTAGACGCTTGAGACTTCTTGAAATATTATCTTCGGGTGCCTTGGGCATCCCCAAGCTTGAGCTTTTGTGTCTCCTTAATTCCTCTCATATCACGGTCTCCCTAAATCTCAAAAGCTTCATCCACACAAAACTCAACAAGGACTCGTGAGATAAGTTAGTATAAACCATTGCAAAAACCTTATCATACTCTACTGTATAAAATCACTAAAATTATTATTTAAAATTGGATACTAAATGCCTCTGCATATTTAATAGTCCTATCCTCAAATAGAATCATTAAAGAAGCAAACATATGCAAACAATGCAAACATAACAGCAATCTGCCTAAACAGGACAGTCTATAAAGAATGCAGAAACATCCATAATTCACTAGATCCAAAAATTATGAAAGAAAATTACCACTGTAGGAAATTTATCAGAGCTTAATATGCAAAAGGTTTCAACATTTTATCACATTCTGACTTTTCTAGGGAATTATTGCAACAGCGGTAAACTTTCTGTTTTCAAACAGCAGCATGTGGACTTCTAAAATAGGCATAGTAAAGGCTATCAATGCCACTTTTATTGAAATAAAAGATGCAAAACATTTTTCTAAATAACAGAAATCAAATATCAACAAAATAAATTGACGCTCCAAGCAAAACACATATCATGTGGTGAATAAAAATATAGCTCCAAGTAAAGTTACCGATGAACGAAGACGAAAGAGGGGATGCCTTCCGGGGCATCCCCAAGCTTAGGCTCTTGGATATCCTTGAATATTACCTTGGGGTGCCTTGGGCATCCCCAAGATTAGGCTCTTGCCACTCCATATTTCATAGTCCATCGAATCCTTACCCAAAACTTGAAAACTTCACAACACAAAACTTAACAGAAAACTCGTAAGCTCTGTTAGTATAAGAAAATAAATCACCACTTCAAGGTACTGTAATGAACTCATTCTTTATTTATATTGGTGTTAAACCTACTGTATTCCAACTTCTTTATGGTTTATAAACTCTTTTACTAGCCATAGATTCATCAAAATAAGTAAACAACACATGAAAAACAGAATCTATCAAAAACAGAACAGTCTGTGGTAATCTGGATCAAACGTATACTTCTGGAACTCATACAATTATAAAATAAATTGCTGGACCTGAGGAATTTATCTATTAATCATCTGCAAAAATAATTAACTAAATAGCACTTTCCAATAAAAAATGGCAGCAATTCTCGTGAGCGCTAAAGTTTCTGTTTTTTACAGCATGATCGCAAAGACTTTCCCCAAGTCTTCCCAACGGTTCTACTTGGCACAAACACTAATTAAACACAAAAAACACAAAAAAACAAAGGCTAGATAAATTATTTATTACTAAACAGGATAAAAAAGCAAGGAATAAAAATAAAGTTGGGTTGCCTCCGAACAAGCGATGTCGTTTAACGCCCCTAGCTAGGCATGATGATTTCAATGATGCTCACATAAAAGTTAAGAATTGAAACATAAATAGAGCATCATGAAGAATATGACTAGCACATTTAAGTCTAACCCACTTCCTATGCATAGGGATTTTGTGAGCAAACAACTTGTGGGAACAATAATCAACTAGCATAGGAGGGCAAAACAAGCATAACTTCAAAACTTTAAGCACATAAAGAGGAAACTTGATATTATTGCAATTCCTACAAGCATATATTCCTCCATCATAATAATTTTCAGTAGCATCATGAATGAATTCAACAATATAACTATCACATAAAGCATTCTTTTAATGGTCTACAAGCATAGAAATTTTATTACTCTCCACATAAGCAAATTTCTTCTCATGAATAGTAGTGGGGGCAAGCTCAACAAAATAATTATCATGTGAGGCATAATCCAATTGAAAACTAGAATCATGATGACAAGTTTCATGGATATCATTATTCTGTATAGCATACAAGTCATCACAATAATCATCATAAATAGGAGGCATGCTTTCATCATAATAAATTTTCTCATCAAAACTTGGGGTACAAAAAATATCATCTTCATCAAACATAGCTTCCCCAAGCTTGTGGCTTTGCATATCATTAGCATCATAGATATTCAAGGAATTCATACTAACAACATTGCAATCATGCTCATCATTCAAATATTTAGTGCCAAACATTCTAATGCATTCTTCTTCTAGCACTTGAGCACAATTATCGGAATCCTTATTTTCATGATAGATATTAAAAAGATGAAGCATATGAGGTAACCTTAATTCCATTTTTTTGTAATTTTCTTTTATAAATTAAACTAGTGATAACACAAGAAACTAAAAGACTCGATTGCAAGATCCAAAGATATACCTTCAAGCGCTAACCTCCCCGGCAACGGCGCCAAAAAAGATCTTGATGTCTACTACACAACCTTCTTCTTGTAGACGTTGTTGGGCCTCCAAGTGCAGAGGTTTGTAGGACAGTAGCAAATTTCCATCAAGTGGATGACCTAAGGTTTATCAATCCGTAGGAGGCGTAGGATGAATATGGTCTCTCTCAAGCAACCCTGCAACCAAATAAAAAAGAGTCTCTTGTGTCCCCAACACACCCAATACAATGGTAAATTGTATAGGTGCACTAGTTCGGCGAAGAGATGGTGATACAAGTGCAATATGGATAGTAGATAAAGGTATTTGTAATCTGAAATTATAAAAAACAGCAAGGTAACTAATGATAAAAGTGAGCGTAAACGGTATTGAAATGCGTTGAAACAAGGCCTAGGGTTCATACTTTCGCTAGTGCAAGTTCCCTCAACAATAATAGCATAATTGGATCATATAACTATCCCTCAACATGCAACAAAGAGTCACTCCAAAGTCACTAATAGCGGAGAACGAACGAAGAGAATATGGTAGGGTACGAAACCACCTCAAAGTTATTCTTTCCAATCAATCCGTTGGGCTATTCCTATAAGTGTCACAAACATCCCTAGAGTTCGTACTAGAATAACACCTTAAGACAGAAATCAACCAAAACCCTAATGTCACCTAGATACTCCAATGTCACCTCAAGTATCCGTGGGTATGATTATACGATATGCGTCACACAATCTCAGATTCATCTATTCAAACCAGCACAAAGGACCTCAAAGAGTGCCCCAAAGTTTCTACTAGAGAATCACGACGAAAACGTGTGCCAACCCCTATGAATAGGTTCATGGGCGGAACCCGCAAGTTGATCACCAAAACATACATCAAGTGAATCACGTGATATCCCAATGTCACCATAGATACGCATGGCAAGACATACATCAAGTGTTCTCA
This sequence comes from Triticum urartu, assembly GCF_003073215.2. NCBI lineage: Eukaryota > Viridiplantae > Streptophyta > Magnoliopsida > Poales > Poaceae > Triticum > Triticum urartu. The sequence goes on from NC_053028.1 coordinate 599,090,895, forward strand.
AATATTTAAAGACTCAATCCGATAAGATAACTTCAAAGGAAAAACTCAATTCATTACAAGAGAGTAGAGGGGGAGGAGAAACATAAGATCCAACTATAATAGCAAAGCTTGCGACACATCAAGATCGTGCCAAATCAAGAACACGAGAGAGAGAGAGAGAGATAGAGAGAGATCAAACACATAGCTACTGGTACACACCCTCAGACCCGAGGGAGAACTACTCCCTCCTCCTCATGGAGAGCACCGGGATGATGAAGATGGCCACCGGAGAGGGATTCCCCCTCCGGCAGGGTACCGGAACGGGTCTAGATTGGCTTTCGGTGGCTATGGAGGCTTTTGGCGGCAGAACTCCCGATCTATTGTTCTCCCCGATCGTTTTAGGTATATGGAGATATATAGGCGGAAGAAGTATGTCAGGGGAGCCACGAGGGGCCCACGAGGGTGGAGGGTGCGCCCTAAGGGGGTGGGCGCCCCCCCCTACCTCATGGCTCCCTTGTTTCTTCCCTAACGTGCACTCCAAGTCTATCAGGTTGTTTTCCTTCCAAAAATAAGTTCCGTGAAGTTTCAGGTCAATTGGACTCCATTTGATTTTCCTTTTCTGCGATACTCTAAAACAAGGAAAAAAACAGAAACTGACACTGGGCTTTGGGTTAATAGGTTAGTCCCAAAAATGATATAAAAGTGTATAATAAAGCCCATAAACATCCAAAACAGTAGATAATATAGCATGGAGCAATCAAAAATTATAGATACATTGGAGACGTATCAGGCAACACGTCCGTGTCAAGTAGACCGAAACGATTCTACATCTACTACTATTACTCCACACATCGGCCGCTATCCAGCATGCATCTAGAGTATTAAGTTCATAAGAACAGAGTAACACATTAGGCAAGATGACATGATGTAGAGGGATAAACTCAAGCAATATGATATAAACCCCATGTTTTTATCCTGGATAGCAACAATACAATACGTGCCTTGCTGCCCCTACTGTCACTGGGAAAGGACACCGCAAGATTGAACCCAAAGCTAAGCACTTCTCCCATTGCAAGAAAGATCAATCTAGTAGGCCAAACCAAACTAATAATTTGAAGAGACTTGCAAAGATATCAAATCATGCATATAAGAATTCAGAGAAGAATCAAATATTCTTCATAGATAAACTTGATCATAAACCCACAATTCATCGGATCTCGGCAAACACACCGCAAAAAGTATTACATCGAATAGATCTCCAAGAAGATCGAGGAGAACTTTGTATTGAGAACCAAAGAGAGAGAAGAAGCCAACTAGCTAATAACTATGGACCCAAAGGTCTATGGTAAACTACTCACACATCATCGGAGAGGCTATGGTGTTGATGTAGAAGCCCTCCGTGATCGAATCCCCCTTCGGCAGATCGCCGGAAAAGGTCCCCGGATAGGATCTCACGGGTACAGAACGTTGCGGCGGTGGAAAAGTGGTTTCGTGGCTCCCCTGGATGTTTTCAGGGTATAAGAGTATATATAGGCGAAAGAAGTAGGTCGGTGGAGCTACGAGGGGCCCACGAGAGTGGGGGCGCACCTGCCCCCCGGGGCACACCGCCCTACCTCGTGGCCACCTCGTTGCTTCCTTGACCTCCACTCCAAGTCTCCTAGATTGGGTTTATTCCAAAAAAAGATCCTCACGAAGGTTTCATTCCGTTTGGATTCCGTTTGATATTCCATTTCTGCGAAACACTGAAATAGGCAAAAAAACAACAATTTGCAATGGGCCTTCGGTTAATAGGTTAGTCCAAAAAATAATATAAAATTGCATATTAAAGCCCATTAAACATCCAAAACAGATAATATAGTAGCATGGAATAATCAAAAATTATAGATACGTTGGAGACGTATCAGTACCCTCTTTTTACTTTCTGTTATTTAAATTAAATAAAGCAAAAATAGTATTTTCTGTCTGTTTTCTGCATTATCCTTGCAATAAAAAATACCCCGAAAATAAAAGTTCTTCAAATGCCCTGAAAATTTTATATGATTTTTTCTAGAATATTTAAGAATTATTGGCACTGAGAACACACCAGGGGGCCTCACCACCTGGCCACGAGGGTCCTGGGCGCGCCCACCCCCTGGGGCACGCCCCCCTGCCTCGTGGACCCCACGTGGGCCCCCTCCACTTATTCTTGCACCCACACACACCGTCTTCCTCCAGAAAAATTCATCCACCAGCTCAAAACCGAGTTCTAGCTCATCTTGCTGCCATTTTTGATCTCCTTGCACAAAGCTCCATTCACAAAACTACTTTGGCGATTGTTCTTCGGTATGTGACTCCTCCAATGGTCCAATCAGTTTTTGTTTTAGTGCTTTATTTATTGTAAATTTTTGCTGCTTAGGTGACCCTGTTCTTGAGCTTGCATGTCAAATTTATGTGGTCAAAAGTAGTTTTAGTGCATGATATGGCCTCTAGGCACTTGTACGAGTAGTTGCTATCAATCTTGTTGAGTTTGATTCACTTTTATTTTGAGTCACTAAAAATTTCAGAATTTTTTTAGAGAAAGAAAATGATGAAGAGATTGTTGAGGGGATCTTCGAGCCGAAGCTCGAAGGATAAGCAAAGTGAAGAGAATAAGAAGCCCAAATATAATCTCCCTCGCACTGCGGAGGTTCGGCCGTGCGAATGGCCTTGTGATGAGTTCTTGAAAGCAGCCGAGATTTATGAAGACTTTTATTATTTGGCTGAGAATGCAGGCCTGATCGACTTCCTCCGCGACCAGCGCAAACATTATCTCCTCCTCACTAATATTTTTGTGCAAAATTTTCACTTTCATGCTAAGAAATCACCACCTTCGGTGGAATTTCACTTATATGATGGGGTAAAGGAGATGTCACTATATGATTTTTGCCAGGTCTGTACGATAACCTTTGTGGGCAGCATAGAGGAACAACATCGTAATGATGTGGAGGGATTTATTGATATGATTGTTGTAGGGGAAACGAGGAAAGTTTCTGATGCAAGAATTACTAGCATACATTTTCCTGTTCTATGTTACTTTGCAATATTTGTTAGTAGATGCTTAATTGGTCACGGGAACAGTGGAAATCTCAGTGCTCCTGATATTGTTATTTTGTGCCATGCTTTGTTTCATGATACCACTTTCAGTTTAGGCGCTATTGTTGCTAAACATTAAATCTGAACTGTACAAAGGGTCCCATCTTCGGAGGTATCTTTGCTTCGCGCCTTGCTGCACACTTTAGGATACCTATTAGGCATTATGAGAAAGAGGAAAAGTTGCTGCCTCCTATTTTTCTAGATTATAAGAGTATGGTAGCACATGATTTTATTGTTAAAGATACGAAGAAGATGCTTAAATATAGATTGATATTTGATAAAAACTACTATGAGATTATTACCTTGCTTGCGCCCTCTTTGTTTAACATATTTTCAGGCACGTACCTCGTGTTGCCGGAGGCCGTTCATGCATACTGGAGCCTGACATCAGCTCCAGAGCCTGAGCCGGAGCCACCCCTTGACCTTTATCGACGGTCTGTTTATCAGTGGGATCCGGAGGAGATCGCCAACCAGTGGCACCCAGAGGACACTCCTCCGTACACCGGAGAGGGTAGCTTTGAGCCATGGCCCTAGACCAACTTAGGCCAAAAGCCTAAGCTTGGAGGAGTATGTATTTCTCACCGATATTACATTCATGTTCACACACTCATGCCAGTTATCGGTGCTCATACTTTTTCATTGTATTATCCATGCTAGTTTAATTTCTTTTTAAGCCTTCTTCTTGTGTGTTTGAAGAATCTTAAGAAAAAACAAAAAAAATTAGTTGCAGCTTTTAGCTAGTTTACTTTCCATGCTTGTAGTAGTAGGAATTAAAAGAAAACCCAAAAAGATTTCTCGTTCTTCTTTTGCTTGTTGGGAGCTTTCCCGTGTAAATAGTTTCATTTCTTTTCTTTTCTTTGGGGGTGGAGAGGAGAAGACCATGATGAAAATGTTGAGTGGCTCTCACATTATTGTTGTGTCCCGCACATTTGCGCGGCTAGAGATGCCTCTTGTATATTTAAACACATCTATATATTAGCTCTACCATGTTGGCATGCCATTATATGTAGTTTTTTGTTATGAATAATTATTTGATATTATTTTATGTGCAAGTCCTTTACCTCCCCCAAAGTGCTATTTTGTTTAAGGCATTTCTAGATTATTATCGCATCCAGTTAAAATTATAATAAACATGTAGGTGAATTTTTTTATAAAATATGATTGGAATTTCTAAGTAAGGACCTTGGTACATGACATAGATAATCATAGACATATATGCTAATCTCAATCTTTCTCTCTTGCGCTCATTACACCCTGTTGTCTATCTTTCAAGCTATAAACCTTGATGACTTGTGTATAAACCATGAGTGCTCCTTCATTTGTTTTATCAATAAGCACAATGTCATTACTTCTTTTGTTTGGTGTAGCGACATGTCGTCATATGCTTCCATGTATGCTTATTGCATTTGTGTTGTATAGTTGGACGTGTTCATCTAATGCCATGTAGTTATCCATCGGTGTATATTCAGTGAAATTACTCAAACATTCTCTCCCAATTGCTATTGTCGTAGTGTTTCTGACCATTCCCCTATGATATACTGGAAATAGCTTATTACATAATTGAGATAATTATTTTCTTTCTCGTACGATATGCTCACTCTCGCGCCTCTCTTGGTGAATGATAGTCAATGCGACCTCCCATGTTTACTATAGTTGAACTTGTATATCCATGTGATTGCTACGTATGATTCCCTCCAAATATTTCTTTTCACACTTCTCACTACAACAGGCTCTACATATTCCACTATCCTATATTTTGTATTGATATCGAGCAACTAAATATACATTTCACTCCTCATATTCATGCTACTAATATCTTGTAACAAAAATATACTTCACTTCCAACAATTCATTATACTACATTTTATTAATATTCTAGGCTCTAGGGATTTGGATTCTAAAATGCCCTTGCCAAAGATGGGGACCCTCGAGTGCTTGATGGCAAGAGTGATAGGGGATGCTCTTGTAGACCAGAGACATATTATTGGTCCTCACTCTCTATATTATTAGTGGAATGTAATCGAATTACCAACTCGGTTTTAGTGATGTCCCGACGTTCAGCATTAGATCAAAAAGAGTTTCCCTCGCAAAAAAAAGTCAAAAAGAGTTTACAGATTATAACACTCTTATTGTATGAATACATTTCTAGCGAACTGCATATTGGTATTGTATGGAAATTAATGCTATTTTTTGTTATTTATTTTTCCTATAAGCCATGTTATGTATCCACCAAATAAAGCAATATTTTGAATTTCTTAAAAAGACTTTCCCTCTTTCTTTCGCCCATTGAAGTTTCTTCCACATTGAATTTAGGTAGCTTGATTCATCCGCACATCGTTATAACTTGGTAAGTGCCACAATTAATGGCATGGATATTTTATGATGCAAAAAAAACAATGGCAGAGCTATTTTAGCCTATAACTTAAAGAAAGATTTCATATTTGATATTGATTTTCTTGTATTTGATACTTCATATTGGTGAAAGATGATCTGCCCATCAATAGTTAGTTTATTAATATGCAAGCTTTGCGACAAATGTAGACGATGTATGAGTATATATGGGTGGGACATTTTTATGTATTATGTGTATCCAGTATTTCCAAAAAAAATACTTGTTACTATAGTTTTTATTGTGAAATATTTTCCTCGTTGCAAAGTGTGCATTTTGATTTTTCTAGGTAGCTCGACATGGAAGGAATAAATGTGCAATATATATCTTAAAAAAAGGAATCCACGTGCAATAAACTGATTCTGATTTCTATCTTTTTTAAATCCTTTTTGGCGGTAGCACAGTTTGTATACTTTTTTTAAAAAAAGCACTGTAGTTTTTCTCTCAGATGCAAAAAAGCACCATAGTTATAGGCTTCTATCTAAGATGTCCACTCGTGATTATTCGTCTATCTAATCTCTTTTATATCAGCTTTCTGCAGTTACGTGCAAACTCTTCTTTTCCTTCTATTATAAACTGATGTGCAACGGACATAGAGGCAGGCTTCCTTTTGTATGTGACGTGGGTAATGTTGCTATTGACTGTAGCCATTACTCTTTTGCAATTTAGGATACCTATACGGACCGGATTGCACCATCATGGCATATGCATTTAGACGTCCGAACTGAACCGCGTGGTTTAAACTGGATTGCACCATCGTGGCCTATGCATGTTGACGTCCGCGCTGAATTGCCCAAGTTAACTATTCATAGTGTTACCCCTAAAAAACAGATTTGTACGTGTTCCCCCCAAAAAAAATTGTACGTGACATGTGAAAGTGTTTGCACGCAACAATATTTGTACGTTACGTTTATAATTTCAGATCTAGGCTGTTAACATCTAAAATTAATGGTTAAATTAATTTAATCTATATGGACAAATGTAATATCATGTTTGTCTCTTGTCTTAATAATAGATCGATATTTGGTCCTACGCGTTATAACTTTTTTATAATATTTGCGACAAATTTTGTAATACATATTGTTTTCTTTATTATTTTAGATTATTATGTTCCAACCCTTTTATTACAGAAATATGTGTACTTTATAAGAGATGATTTTTTACTTTTAATCTAAAGACACGTGTATAACTTTTTTTACCTGATAAAAAAGAGATTGTACCTAGGATAGTATCATATGCAATTGTAATTTCTAAGACGGAGTGGCCGAATAAAATATTAATTAGCACATGACAATGTCGGACATGTCACGTTTGCACTTTGGATGCCAACCCAAAACGGATTGCACCACGCTGCCGCTGTTGCCTAATTCTTATGAACGTGTGCTAACTGGACTTCTTCCTCTTCCTTTTTCCATCTCAATCGAGTTCGGCTATGGTCCACGCGTCTATCTTATTTATTTTTGAGATTACACATTTATCTATTTGGCCCGAACATATTATCTCTAGCGTTATTTCAAAAAAAATCGCTAGCGTGACAGGTTGTACATAATTATGTTGTACGTAACTTCTATTAGACTTTAGATCTCAACCATTATTATTTAGATCAACGGATCATATATTTTAAACCTATGTGGATCAACGTAATAGTTTGTTTGCCTCTTGTCTTAAGTATATAATAGATAGATGCTTGCAGATTGCAGCTTAGTCCAATGCACGTGCACTGTTATTATTATCCACACCGTTCGATCGTGAAAGTGAAAGGCAATAGTGACGATATATGATAAACTAATTGAGATGAGAAAAATTGGTATGAACTCGACCTATCTTGTTTTTGTAAATATGTTTAGTTCATCGTTCCTGATTCAGCATATTATGAATGAAATATGTTTGCAATGATAATTTGATATTATAGTTGCTCATATCATGCTTAATTAGCTAGGAGTTTATAATGGTTTACCTTGCGTGTCAACATGCTATTAAAAAGGTTGTGATGTGGTATAATAGGGTGATATCCTCCTTTAAACGATTCGAGTGGCTTGACTTGGCACATGTTCACGCATATAGTTGAAACAAAATCAACATAGCTTCCACGATATTTATGCTCATGATGAATTATATCCTACTCATGCTTGCACTCAGTGTTGATTAATTTTAATGCATGTTTATGACTATTGTCACTCTCTAGCTGGTCGCTTCCCAGTCTATTTCTAGCCTTCACTTGTATTAAGCGGGAATACTGCTTGTGCATCCACTTTCATAAACTCCAAAAGTTATTCCATATGAGTCCACCATACCTTCCTATATGCGGTATCTACCTACCGTTTCAAGTAAATTTGTATGTGCCAAACTCTAAACCTTCAAATGAAATTCTGTTTTGTATGTTCGAATAGCTCATGCATCAACTAGGGCTATATATATCTTCCATGCTAGGTGGGTTATTCTCAAGAGGAGTGCACTCCGCTTCTTATTCATGAGAAAATGACTGGTAACCGGGATGCCCAGTCCCATACTTAAATTGAAATGATTGCAAACAAAACTCCCAAAATTGTTGTTAGTTGGAGGCACCTGTTGTTTCGAACAAGCCATGGATTGATGTTTGTTGGTGGTGGGGGAGTATAAAATTTACAATTCTGTTTGGGAACCGCCTATAATGTGTGCAGCATGGAAGATATCGAGATCTCTCGGTTGTTATGTTGACAATGAAAGTATACCACTCAAAATATTATTCATCTCTATTTCAAAATCGAGCTCTGGCACCTCTACAAATCCCTGCTTCCCTCTGAGAAGGGCCTATCCATTTACTTTTATATTGAGTCATCATCCTCTTATTAAAAAGCACCAATTGGAGAGCACCGCTGTCATTTGCATGCATTACTATTAGTTATATTGAGTATGGCTGTGACTAGATCTCTTACCATGAATTATAATGTTTAGTCAGTCCTTGAACTTCAGAGGTGCTCTGCATTTATGTTTTGCGGTCCCAGAACGGGCTACCGAGATACCATCTTGTTATATCATATTATGATTGTTTTGAAGAAGTGTTGTCATCCGAGATTTACTATTATTGCTCGTTAGTTGATTATGCCATTGATATGAGTAAACATGAGTCCTAAATGTTATTATGAATATGGTTAGTTCATAATCTTTGCTGAAAACTTGAATGCTGGCTTTACATATTTACAACAACAAGATAAAACAGAGTTTGTAAAAGTTTTTCTTTATCACTTTCAGTTTGTCAACTGAATTGCTTGAGGACAAGCAAAGGTTTAAGCTTGGGGGAGTTGATACGTCTCCATCTTATCTACTTTTCCAAACACTTTTGACCTTGTTTTGGACTCTAACTTGCATGATTTGAATGGAACTAACCTGGACTGACGTTGATTTCAGCAGAATTGCCATGGTGTTATTTTTGTGCAGAAATAAAAGTTCTCGGAATGACCTGAAACTTCATGGAGAATATTTTTGGAATATATAAAAAATGTTGGCGAAAGAATCAACACCAGGGGGCCCACACCCTGTCCACGAGGGTGGGGGGCGCACCCACCCCCCTGGGGCGCGCCCCCTGTCTTGTGGGCGCCCTAAGGCTCCACCGGCCTCAACTCCAACTCTATATATTCACGTTCGGGGAGAAAAAATCCAGAGAGAAGGATTCATCATGTTTTACGATACAGAGCCGTCGCCAAGCCCTAATCTCTCTCGGGAGGGCTGATCTGGAGCCCGTTCAGGGCTCCGAAGAGGGGAATCCGTCGCCATCGTCATCATCAACCTTCCTACATCACCAATTTGATGATGCTCACCGCCATGCGTGAGTAATTCCATCATAGGCTTGCTGGGCGGTGATGGGTTGGATAAGATTTATCATGTAATCGAGTTAGTATTGTTAGGGTTTGACCCCTAGTATCCATTATGTTCTGAGATTGATGTTGCTATGACTTTGCTATGCTTAATGTTTGTCACTAGGACCCGAGTGCCATGATTTCAGATCTGTACCTATTGTGTTTTCATGAATATATGTGAGTTTTTGATCCTATTTTGCAAGTCAATAGTCGCCTACTATGTGTTATGATCCGGTAACCCCAAAGTGACAATAATTGGGACCACTCCCGGTGATGACCGTAGTTTGAGGAGTTCATGTATTCACTAAGTGTTAATGCTTTGTTCCGGTACTCTATTAAAAGGAGGCCTTAATATCCCTTAGTTTCCAATAGGACCCCGCTGCCACGGGAAGGTATGACAAAAGATGCCATGCAAGTTCTTTTCCATAAGCACATATGACTATATTCGGAATACATGCCTACATTACATTGATGAACTGGAGCTAGTTCTGTGTCGCCCTATGTTATAACAGTTGCATGAGGAATCGCATCCGACATAATTATCCATCACTGATCCATTGCCTACGAGCTTTTCACAAATTGATCTTTGCTTAGTTACTTTTCTGTTGCCACTGTTACAATCACTACAAACCCAATATTGTTACTTTTGCCACCGTTACCATTACTTCTATATTACTTTGCTACTAAATACTTAGTTGTAGATATTAAGTCTTTCAGGTGCGGTTGAATTGACAATTCAACTGTTAATACTTGAGAATATTCTTTGGCTCCCCTTGTGTCGAATCAATAAATTTCGGTTGAATACTCTACCCTCAAAAACTGTTGCGACACCCTATACTTGTGGGTTATCAATACGTCACCAACGTATATTTTTTTATTGTTTCATGCTATTATATCATCAATCTTGGATGCTTTATATACATGTTATTCTATTTTATATCATTTTTGGGTACTAACTTATTAACTCAGTGCCAGTGTCAGTTCCTGTTTTTTCTTGTTTTTGGCTTTTCAAAAAATCAGTACCAAACAAACTCCAAACACGATGAAATTTTACGATAATTTTTTCCAGACCAGAAGGGACCCTCGAAGGTACGGGAGGAGGCCAGAAGACGTATGGGAGAGCCTAGGGCGCACCTCCTAAGCTTGTGGGCCCTACAGAACTCCGTTTGACCTAATTCCACCTCTATAAATTCACAAATATTACCAAACCAACAAAGAGCCACCCGAAACACTTTTTCTTCCGCCGCAAACTTCTGTTCTTCCGTGATCCCATCTGGAGGCCTTTTCCGGTACTCTGCCAGAGGGGGAATCAATCACGGAGGGATTCTACATCATCCTTACAGCCTTCCGATGATGCGTGCATAGTTCACCACAGACCTACGGGTCCATAGCTAGTAGTTAGATGGATTCTTCTCTCTCTCTCTTTGATCTTCAATACAATGTTCTCCTTGATCTTCTTGGAGTTCTATCACATGTAATCTTTTTTTACGGTCGGTGGCCGGGTTGGAGGAGACTGTGTTGTTCTTCGGGTAATGGCATCTCTAGCAGATCCCGCAAGCCGCCGTCCTAGAAAAATAGTTTACGGTATCCCGTAAACATTTTTTACAAGATGTCGGGTGCGCTGCAAGAACAAATCCCGCATAGCAATCCTGCATAGCAATCCTGCAAATTCAAACAAACTAGTTCGCGCTAAAACATCTCACCGAGTAAACATAAGTGATACATCTCTGTCGTATCTACTTTTCCTAACGCTTTTCCTCTTGTTTTGGACTCTAATTTGCATGATTTGAATGAAACTAACCCGGACTGACGCTGTTTTCAGCAGAACTACCATGGTGTTGTTTTTTCTGCAGAAATAAAAGTTCTCGTAATGGAACAAAACTTTTTGGAGATTTATTTTATAATAAAAGAAAAATACTAGAGCCAAGAACCACCGGAGGGGGCTGGGTGAGCACAACCCACTAGGGCCCCCCCTCCAGGCATGCCCAGGTGGGTTGTGCCCACCTGGTGGCCCTGCAGACCCTAACTCCGACTCCATAAATACCTATATTTAGAGAGAAAAAGTAGGCAAGAAGAATTATCACATTTCATGATAAGGAGCCGCCGCCACCTCCTGTTCTTCATTGGGAAGCCGGATCTGGAGTCCATTTGGGGCTCCGGAGAGGGGGGGGGTCTTTGATCTTCATCATCACCAACCCTCCTTCATCACCAATTCCATGATGCTCCCCACCGAGAGTGAGTAATTCCTTCACAGGCTTGCTGGTCGGTGAGGAGTTGCATGAGATTCATCACGTAATCGAGTTACTTTTATTAGGGTTGATCCCTAGTATCCATTATGTTCTGAGATTGATGTTGTTATGACTTTGACATGCTTAATGCTTGTCACTTTGGGCCCAGGTGCCATGATTTTATATCTGAACCATTTAGGTTTTCACCATTATATCTACGTTCTAGATCCAATCTTGCAAGTCATATTCACCTATTACGTGTTATGATCTGTAAACCCCAGAGTGATAGTAGTCGGGATACTTTCCGGTGATGACCGTAGTTTGAGGAGTTCATGTATTTACCATGTGTTAATGCTTTGTTCTAGTTCTCTATTAAAAGGAGGCCTTAATATCCCTTAGTTTCTTTATGGACCCCGCTGCCACGGGTGGGTAGGACAAAAGATGTCGTACAAGTTCTTTCCATAAGCATGTCTGACTATTTACAGAATACATGCCTACATTATATTTATGAACCGGGGCTAGTTTTGTATCGCCCTAGGTTATGACTGTTACATGGTGAATATCATCCAACGAATCCACCGATGCAATGCCTACGAATTTCCTACATATTGTTCTTGCTAAGTTACTACTGCTGCTATTACTGTTTCAACTGCTACAAAATCATTGCTACCACGGTTACCTTTACTATTGCTGTTACTACTATTATCAAAACTACCATAGTACTTTGCTACAGATCATTTTGTTGCAGATAATTAATCTCCAGGTGTGGTTGAATTGAAAACTCAGCTTCTAATACTTGCAAATATTCTTTGGCTCCCATTGTGTCAAATCTATAAATTTGGGTTGAATACACTACCCTCGAAAATTGTTGTGATCCCCTATACTTGTGGGTTATCAAGACCTTTTTCTGGCGCCGTTGCCGGGGAGCATAGCTATATTTGTGGAGTCACTTGAAATTATTATCTATTTATCACTATGAAGAATCTGAAGGATACCAAGATTAAGATATTTCCCTCTAAGACGAGGGGAGGTAAGGAAGTGCCATCTAGCTCTGCACTTGATTCACCTTCTATTTTGAGTAAGCTTGCAACACCACCACATGCTATTAATTCTGACATGTCGCAAGTTATTGATGATGTTACTTCTGCTATGGATAATGCTTATGATGAGCTAGTACTATGCTTGATGATGATGTGCCTTTAGGTGAATTTCTTGATGAAGAAATTGCTAGAGCTAAAGATATTGAGAATGCTGAAACTGATGAAATTATTGAAACTGATGAAGCACTTGAAACTGAAAATCTTGAAAAACATATTAGACCTAGCCCTCCTAGATATGAATTGCCTAAGTACCTGAAGGTTATGTTATGGATGAGGAGGTAACTAGAGATTTTCTTGCCTGCAATGATAGGGATGATCTTAAGAAATTATTATGCAAACTAAAAGAAAAATCTTTGAATGCTAGAATGAAATGTGATCCTAAGTTTGCTACTTCACCTATCTTTGTTGATGATAAGGATTATGAATTCTCTGTCAACCCAGAGTTAATTACTTTGGTTGAATTTGATCCTTTCCATGGTTATGAAAACGAAACTGTTGTGGCACATCTTACTAAGTTGAATGATATAGCCACTCTATTTTCTCATGATGAGAAAATTCGCTACTATTATATTCTCAAATAATTTCGGTTCTCACTAAAGGGTGATGCTAAGATATGGCACAATACTCTTGCTCCTGATTGTGTGCGTAGTGACCAGGATATGATTTACTATCTCCCTGAAAAATATTTTCCTGCTCATAAGAAACAAGCTGCCTTACAGGAAATATTTAATTTTGTGAAAATTGAAGAAGAGAGTCTCCCACAAGTTTGGGGGAGGCTTCTCCAATTTCTTAATGATTTGCCTGATCATCCTTTATAGAAAAATGAAATACTTGATATCTTCTATAATATACGAACTGAAGCATCTAGAGACTTCCTGGATAGTTGTGCTGGTTGTGTTTCAGGGAACGGACTGTTGAACAAGCTGAGGAATTATTGAATAATATATGGAAAAATCATGATGATTGGACTCTTCCTAAACCACCGCCTAAACCCATTCCAAAGAATAGGGTTGTCTTATATCTAGTCCTGAAGATATGCAAGAGGCGAAGAAATGTATGAAGGAAAAAGGTATTAAAGCAGAGGATGTTAAAAATTTACCTCCTGTTGAAGAACTACATGGGCTTGATACACCACCACCACCGGTGGTACAGGTAAACTATTTAATGAAATTTGATGAAGGAGATATCCCTTATAATAAACATCCTAGTCAATGCCTTTATGAGTTTGACAACTACATTAGAAAACAAGATCACTTCAATGAAAATGTTTTGAAACAATTGAAATACAACTCTATACGATTGCTCGCTTGAGTGACTTGCTATTTAGAATCACTAATGTTGTTAGAGGTGTAGGAAAACATGCCTCTATGGTTCATACTCAGCTAGAACAAGTTACTAAATCCCAAAAAGAAGTGCTTGATGAAATGAACAATAAATATAAAAGACTTTGCTGTTAGAGTAGCAACTAGAGGAGGTAAAATGACTAAGGAACCACTTTATCCTGAGGGACACACTAAAAGAATTGTACAAGACTCTCAAAGAATTAACTCTAATGCATCTAGTCCTTCTAAAAAGAAAAAGAAAAAGAAAAGGAAAAAAGAAAAATGATAGGACTTTGCATACTTCTAGTGTACCTGAAGTAGAAAAATCTCCTGAAGATAATAACGATGTCTCTATCTCAAATGCTGAAACTCAATCTGGTAATGAACATTCACCTAGTGATAATGAAAAAGATAAGGATGATGTTCACGAAGACACGCAACCAAACAATGATAAAGAACCAGATAATGATGTTGAGATAGAACCCGCTGTTGATCTTGACAACCCACAAACTAAAAATAAAATATATGATAAAAGAGACTTTGTTGCTAGAAAACATGGAAGAGAAAGAGAACCATGGGTTAAAAAACTAATGCCCTTTCCACCTAAACCAACTAGGAAAAAAATGATGAAGAATTTGAATGCTTTGCTGAAATGCTTAGGCCAGTCTTTTTGCGCACTCGCTTGACTGATATTTTAAAGATAGCCCCTTATGCAAAATACATGAAAGACACCATCAGTAATAAGAGAAAAATACTGGAAGCTAAAATCTCCACCATGCTTGCTAATTATTCTATTAAGGATGGAGTACCTAAAAAACTTGGAGATCCGGGAATACCAACTATACCTTGCTTGATCAAAAGAAACTATGTTAAAACTGCTTTGTGTGATCTGGGAGCTGGTGTTAGTGTTATGCCTTCCTCTTTATACAAAAGACTTGATTTGAATAAACTCACATCTACTGAAATATCTTTGCAAATGACTGATAAATCAACTGATACGTCTCCATCGTATCTACTTTTACAAACACTTTTGACCTTGTTTTGGACTCTAACTTGCATGATTTGAATGGAACTAACCCGGACTGACGCTGTTTTCAGCAGAATTGACATGGTGTTATTTTTGTGCAGAAACAAAAGTTCTCGGAATGACCTGAAACTTCATGGAGAATATTTTTGAATATATAACAAATACAGGCGAAAGAATCAACACCAGGGGGTCCACACCCTGTCCACGAGGGGGGGCACGCCCACCCCCTGGGGCGCCCCCTGTCTCGTGGGCTCCCTAAGGCTCCACCGACCTCAACTCCGACTCTATATTTTCACGCTCGGGGGGAAAAAAATCAAGGAGAAGGATTCATCGCATTTTACCATACGAAGCCACCACCAAGCCCTAATCTCTCTCAGGAGGGCTGATCTGGAGTCCGTTCAGGGCTCCGGAGAGGGGAATCCATCGCCATCATCATCATCAACCTTCCTCCATCACCAATTTCATGATGCTCACCACCGTGCATGAGTAATTCCATCGTAGGCTTGCTGGACGGTGATGGGTTGGATGAGATTTATCATGTAATCGAGTTAGTTTTGTTAGGGTTTGATCCCTAGTATCCACTATGTTCTAAGATTGATGTTGCTATGACTTTGCTATGCTTAATGCTTGTCACTAGGGCCCGAGTGCCATGATTTCAGATCTGAACCTATTATGTTTCCATGAATATATGTGAGTTCTTGATCCTATTTTGCAAGTCAATACTCACCTACTATCTGTTATAATCCGATACCCTGAAGTGACAATAATCGGGACCACTCCCGATGATGACTATAGTTTGAGGAGTTCATGTACTCACTAAGTGTTAATGCTTTGTTCTGGTACTCTATTAAAAGGAGGCCTTAATATCCCTTAGTTTCCAATAGGACCCCGCTGCCATGGGAGGGTAGGACAAAAGATGTCGTGCAAGTTCTTTTCCATAAGCACG
The DNA here is from genome assembly GCF_003073215.2 of Triticum urartu. Classification (NCBI taxonomy): domain Eukaryota; kingdom Viridiplantae; phylum Streptophyta; class Magnoliopsida; order Poales; family Poaceae; genus Triticum; species Triticum urartu. The sequence continues at coordinate 599,106,833 of NC_053028.1, forward strand.
TATGACTATATTCGGAATACATGCCTACATTACATTGATGAAGTGGAGCTAGTTCTGTGTCACCCTATGTTATAATTGTTACATGAGGAATTGTGTCGGTGTCAAAACCGGCGGATCTCGGGTAGGGGGTCCCAAACTGTGCGTCTAAGGCGGATGGTAACAGGAGGTAGGGGACACGATGTTTTACCCAGGTTCGGGCCCTCTTGATGGAGGTAAAACCCTACGTCCTGCTTGATTAATATTAATGATATGGGTAGTACAAGAGTAGATCTACCACGAGATCGGAGAGGCTAAACCCTAGAAGCTAGCCTATGGTATGATTGTATGTTCTTGTCCCTTACGGACTAAAACCCTCCGGTTTATATAGACACCGGAGGGAGCTAGGGTTACACAAGGTCAGTTACAAAGGAGGAGATATCCATATCCGTACTGCCTAGCTTGCCTTCCACGCCAAGTAGAGTCCCATCCGGACACGAGACGAGGTCTTCAATCTTGTTTCTTCATAGTCCAACAGTCCGGCCAAAGGATATAATCCGGCTGTCCGGAGACCCCTAATCCCGGACTCCCTCAGTAGCCCCTGAACCAGGCTTCAATGACGATTAGTCCGGCATGCAGTGTTGTCTTCGGCATTGCAAGGCGGGTTCCTCCTCCGAACATATCACAGAAGAGTTTGAATACAAGGATAGTGTCCGGCCCTACAAAATAAGTTCCACATACCACCGTAGAGAGAATAATACTTCCACAAATCTAATCTGCTGACACGTTTTGGCAACATGACATCATGCCATGGCCCGGTGATTATTCGAACCGTTTCCTTTAACTAGCCCTGCACATAATGCGAGGAAATTTTTTGACATGTCTTGTCAAAGCAGAGATCGTGTCCCCCTTATTACGGGATTCTCATCAATACGGGCGTGGGTAACCCAACCACTCCATCGATTACAGCGGTTGGGGGATAAGCGAGTTTTACCAGGCTAGTGGGGACGCATAGTTTCGTCCGCCCGTATAAAGGGACAAGGATTCACCTTTTCATCCACGCCTTCTTACTCCTTTGCTCATCCATTTTCACACACTCGAGCTCCAGTGCCCAAGTCTGCATTTCCCACCTCAACCTTCTCCAACCATGTCCGGAGCGGGAGGCAAGTGGATGGTCTCCTCCGTCACGGAGGGACACATCAAGAAGCTGAGGAGAGTCGGATACCTGCCCGATGACATCGCGCACCGGCTCCCAGATGAGGGGCAGCTCATCCCCACCCCCAGGCCCCACGAGAGGGTTGTGTTTCTTACCCATTTCCTCCACGGACTGGGATTCCCTCTTCACCAATTCGTCCGGGGGCTCATGTCCTACTACGGCCTGGATTTCCACGATATGGCCCCGAACTTCATCCTTAATATCTCGACGTTTATCGTCGTGTGCGAGGCCTTCCTCCGCATCCAGCCCCACTTCGGCTTATGGCTGAAGACCTTTAATGTCAAGCCGAAGGTAGTGAGCGGCTGCCAGGCAGAGTGCGGAGGCGCCATGTTGGGAAAGATGCCCAACGTCACCTGGCTCGAGGACTCCTTCGTGGAGACCATAAAGGGGTGGCAATCGGGGTGGTTCTATATCACCGAGCCACGTGACCCCGAATGGGCAGCGACCCCCGAGTTCCGATCTGGCATCCCCACGCGGCTCACCTCCTGGCAAGAGAAGGGCCTATCCTGGGATAGTTCGGTAGAGCTGACCGGACTCCAAACATGTATCCAAAACATTGTGAGCAAGAAGCTCAAACTCGTCAACATAGTCCAGGTCATGCTCATCCGCCGGATCCTCCCGTGTCAACGACGGGCTTTCAACTTGTGGGAGTTCGACCCGGCCCAGCACCAAACTCTGAATAGGCTCTTCGACACAACACACGAGGATGCCTGGAAGGTGCTATTCAAGGGCGCCGAGGTCCCTCCCTCCCTCACCGAGGACCGCGGGCTAAGCGCGAAGCGCCGAGCGCATTCGGTGAGTTCTATACATCCAGTAGGATATTTTATTTCCCCTAGCTTAATTATGCGCGGGGTCTGATCTCCATGTCTTTGACGGGACTGGGTGGAGACGTCGGGGCAGATTAACTGTCCGGCCCCTTTCCCCGAAGACACTACGGACGCTCTCCTTACGGAGATGCTGACTCCGGCCCCTTATAAGGTGCCGGAGAAGACCAAGAAGGCCAAGGGAACCCGAAAGAGTTCCCGACGCCAGGCGTCATCGGACTCATCGTCCGATAACTCTATGACACACTCCTCCCCCGAAGACGAGGAGGAAGAAGAAGATGCTCCCCCTTCAGTTGGGGGAGACAAGAAAAGGAAGGCCGCCCCAACTGGGGAGGCCGAAGGGTCCAAGAAGGGAAGGACTCTCCTTTCGGACAGTTCCACCACCGCCACCGAAGGCGAAGACGAGTAGCTGCTCAGGGCCAAGCCCCTGGCGAAGTCGTAAGTATTCGGATACCAGAGTAACTCATAGCATTCCTTTGTCGCACTGCTTCCCCTAACACCGAATATGATTATGCAGGCCGCCACGAGCCTGCATTGATGTATCGTCGGACGGCTCCCTGGGTCCGTCGGATATGGATAGCGATCCACTTCCGACCGCCACCTCCCCTTGCCCTGCAGACGACGCCGAGGTATTGTCTCAAGAGGCACCGGGTCGAGGGGGGACAGTCCCGGAGGCGCCTCAAGGCGACCTTCCGGACTCCGAGAGCAGAGGGAACAAGGCCCCTGAGGGCTCCAAGTTCGGCCCTCAGCCGAACACCGCGCCGGAACCTCCAGTGGTTCCGGACTCGGGCATGCGGCCTCCTTCCAAGAGGGGCAAGACGCCTGTGCCGGTGACCTCTGTCCATCCCGAGGCGCCGGACAATCTGCTGGGAGCGCTTCGCAGCGCTTCCATCGACGAGGAGCACCGTACTATTATGAGTGCGGTGGTCCAGAAGGTTCAGTCCGCCAAGAGCGGATTGACTGAAGCCTGTGCCAGCCTTCTAACAGGCTTTGAGGTAAGTGTTTAAAATATAGGAAAAATATTACCGCATAGACAGTAGCCCCTGATGCTCTGTTCGGTGTTCACAAAGAAAAGCCGAACAGAGGATCAAACAATATCGCAGGAGTCTAATATAAGTATGTCAATATGCATATGCAAGCTTTGCTGCTGGCATCTGCCGCACTGACCGCGGAGGTTGCCGCACTGAAGCAGGACCTTAAAGGGTCCAAGGACGAGATCGGCCTTGCCAAGAGGCAGCTCGAGGAGAACAAAGGTAAGTAGTACCTAGTCTATGGATATGTATAAAAAGAATGTGATTGCAAAATGACAGGATCATCATGAATTTGCCAGGGGCCATGACCGAAGTGGCGACCCTAAAGAAAGCGCTGTCCGAGGCCGAAGATAAAGCGGCCAAGGAGCGCACCGTGTGGGGAAGGCAAGAGGCTCGGGTGGGCGAGGTGCAGCAAGAGCTCCAGGCTCTCATGACGAAGCACGAGGCGTTGGAGCTTGACTCGAAGACGCGAGAGTCTGAGCTTGCCGTGGCCCTCGAGAGCGCAAAGAGTGCCAAGGCCGAAGCCCAAAAGGCCCTCCAAGAGATTGACGTGATGAAGAAAATAGCGGCGGGTGAGGCATTCTATATGCAAAGCAAGCATGTGAGAGTAAATTACCTATTACTTACCCGAATCCGGAGCTCTCCAGGAGCATTCGCAGATTTGCCCCGCAGCGTGTCGGATGCCACACAGTTTTACCAGGCCAAGGAGGGAAGCTCAACGGAGAAGCTATTCTGGTCTCGGTATACTGGGACCGAACACCTGATGCATCTGAGCGACCAGCTAAAGCAGCTGGTCGAGCTACACAAGGCGGCCGAACAGGCCATGAAGGGCCTTATAGTCTGGCTGTGGCCTGGCGACGCCCTTCCGAACAGCTACTTCGGCCTGGTGAGGTGGCTTGTGGATGCCTGCCCACGGCTGGAAGTCGTCAAGCAGTCCGTCTGCATCAAAGGTGCACGCCGGGCTTTCGCCCGTGTGAAGGTGCAATGGGCCAAGCTAGACGCCATGAAGCTGATCAAGGAAGGACCGCCGCAGGGAAAGGAGCATCGCACCCCCGAAATTTATTATGAGGGTGTCCTCAAGGGTGCCCGTCTTGTAGCGGACGAATGTCCAAAGGATGTAATATTTGAGTAAACTTGCTCGTGTGATCCTGTATGATGAAAACTTGTTTCATGTGCGCTATGCAACGCTTGTTCGAATATAAAATATTACCTTTTGTTTGGCTGTTTATCCAATCTGAGAGATGGCTAGTCCTCGGCTTCTGCCCCCATGCCACGAGTGCTGGGGTGTTCGGGATAAACCTGGGCACTCTTGTTCCCATTTTTGGGTCCTTCGAGGGAGGTGCTCAGCACAGCGAACAAGGCAACCGGACTAATAATGCTTTATCACTCTCACTTAGCCATAGAATTCTATAATTTTAAATTTCGGCAAAGCCCCTGGTATTCGGAAGGCCGAATTCAGGGCGCGATACACGCCTTTAAGCCGGACAGGACCGACTCCTCGCTCTAAGCGGCATAAGTCTTTAGGGACTCGAAACCTCGCCGAACAGCGACCAGTCTCTCGCCTTATCATGACAGTTAGTTTTAGCTTTCTCTACTGAGGTGCTTAGCCCAGCAGAACTGGGGCACAATCGCAGTAGTTCTCCTAGTGCTACCTTAGCCGATAGAGCGGAACGTAAGGTACCAAAACATAGGAGCCGGGCAAACCCAACATTTGACCAAAGACATGATTCGGAGCTGATGCATATAATGCTATAAGTTTGGGGTCCCGCACTTGTGAAAGTGTTCGGACTTCTCACACCATATTGTGGGGTACGTAAGCCCCTGGTGTATTGGCCATACCAAAGTGTACGGTTGCAAGGCGTCATTAATGAACACACACACACATATATATAGAAGAATGCAATAATAGTCTTAATGCTATGCATTGTTTATTCAAAAAGGTGCGTTAAAGCAGAATGATACAGATAGTGCGATAAGCAAAAGGTAGGACTATGTCCCTTCCAAGGGCAAGCTGAGGAATAGTATTAAAGCAAATATTTCACTCGTTATCGTAATCCACCTGGGAGTTCCGTGGTGTGACGTAGCTTTCTGCCTCCTTGGTTGCTGCATCATGTGTTCGGCAATCATGCTGCCGGACAGGGTTTCCAGAGATTTAAGTCCTGAAATAGAAAAATAACAAAGCGGGAAGCCCCTAGTGCGGTTTAAGCCGCTTATTGGGGCGTGTCGTAGTTGTGCCCCCCTCCCCGCCTGTGCCCATAGTATTTTTAATGCGTAATTATGTACGCGTGGCACGAATTTCGCCGTTTGGCTTGGGCTGGGGTGGGGGCCACATTGCTACGCGAGCTCAGATCGTACCAGGCGGTCTAATTGCCGATTACCCCGAGCGCGCTTGAAGGTGTTCGGGTCCTTGAACGCCGAACTAGTGGATTGCCTTAAGAGGCTGCTTTGCGCTTCCGCTGCGAGGGTGTGCTCCTCCGTTCGAAGAGAGCGCTCTATGTTTCCATTAACTGTAATGACCCCCTGAGGTCCTGGCATCATGAGCTTGAGGTATGCATAATGCGGTACCGCATTGAATCTCGCAAATGCGGTTCGCCCGAGTAGTGCATGATAACCATTGCGGAACGGGACTATATCGAAGATTAACTCTTTGCTTCGGAAGTTATCCGGGGATCCGAAGACCACTTCCAGTGTGACTGAGCCTGTGCAATGGGCCTCTACACCTGGTATGACGCCTTTAAAGGTCGTTTTTGTGGGTTTGATCCTTGAGGGGTCTATACCCATTTTGCACACTGTGTCCTGATAAAGCAGGTTCAGGATGCTGTCGCCATCCATAAGGACTCAAGTGAGGTGAAATCCGTCAATAATTGGGTCTAAGACTAGTGCGGCGAATCCGCCATGACGGATACTAGTGGGGTGGTCCCTGCGATCGAAGGTGGTCGGATAGGAGGACCATGGATTGAACTTTGGGGCGACTGGCTCCAACGCATATACGTCCCTGAGCGCATGCTTCCGCTCCCTCTTGGGGATGTGGGTTGCGTATATCATGTTCACCGTCCGCACTTGTGGGGGGGAACCTCTTCTGTCCTTTGGTATTCGGCTGCCGGGGCTCCTCCTCATCATCGCTATGTGGCCCCTTATCTTTGTTTTCGGCAATTAACATGCCGGCCTGCTTGAACACCCAACAATCCCTACTGGTGTGGTTGGCTGGCTTGTCGGGTGTGCCATGTATTTGACACGAGCGATCGAGTATACGGTCCAAACTGGACGGCCCCGGAGTGCTTCTTTTAAATGGCTTTTTCCGCTGGCCGGGTTTAGAGCCTTTGAATCTGGCATTGACTGCCGTATCCTCGGTATTGTCGCTGTTAATGCGGCGCTTGTGTTTGTTGCGACATGACCTGCCATTACCATCCTTGGCATCCGAAGTACCACGGTTCTTTGATATGTTATTACTGCGAGCCAGCTAGCTGTCTTCTCCCGCACAAAAGCGGGTCATGAGTGTCGTGAGGGCTGCCATAGATTTCGGCTTTTCCAGAACAAGGTGTCGGGCTAGCCACTCCTCGCGGATGTTGTGTTTAAAAGCTGCTAGGGCCTCTGCATCCGGATAGTCAATGATTTGAATTTTCTTTGTTAGGAACCATGTCCAGAATTGCCTGGCCGATTCCTCTAGCTGCTGAATTATATGGCTCAGGTCACCGGGGTCTGGTGGTCGCACATAGGTGCCCTGAAAGTTGTCGAGGAATGCGGCTTCCAGATCTTCCCAACAGCCAACGGACTCTGCTGGCAAGCTGTTGAGCCAGTGTCGAGCTGGTCCTTTAAGTTTGAGTGGGAGGTATTTGATTGCGTGTAGGTCATCACCGTGGGCCATGTGGATGTGCAAGAGGAAATCCTCGATCCATACCGCAGGATCTGTCGTGCCGTCGTATGATTCTATATTTACGGGTTTGAAACCCTCTGGGATTTGATGATCCATTACTTCGTCGGTGAAGCATAAGGGGTGTGTGGCGCCTCTGTACTGGGCTATATTGCGACGCAGCTCCAATGAGTCTTGCCCGCTGTGTTCGGCCCGGCCGGATTTACTTTTGCTGTATCCGGCATGACAATTATCGTCTCGCGTAGTGGCGCACCCTCGTGATCCGTAGATCGAAATTGCATGTTTTGCTTTGTCCTCCAATACGTCTCGCAGGTCTGGCGTATTTCCCCATGCCTTTTTATTTGAATGGCGTCGGGGTGCAGGCTGAGCTTTTGGCTGGAATACCTCTCGGTCGCGGCCATGGGGTGGCCGATTAGCCGCATCATACGCTTCTTCCTCTAGTCGGGGTAGCAACCTGCATTTTGGGTAACTCTTGGAGGGGCGTTCGAGTTTAAATTCCTCGACCGCCAGGACTTCAGTCCACCTGTCAGCTAGCAGATCTTGATCAGCTTCAAGCTGCTGCTGCTTTTTCTTAAGGCTATTTGTCGTGGCTATAAGCCGGCGCTTGAAGTGCTCTTGTTCGACGGGATCCTCTGGCATGACGAATTCGGCATCGTCGAGGCTTGTGATGTCTACTAAACGACCTTCTTCTTGTAGACGTTGTTGGGCCTCCAAGTGCAGAGGTTTGTAGGACAGTAGCAAATTTCCCTCAAGTGGATGACCTAAGGTTTATCAATCCGTGGGAGGCGTAGGATGAAGATGGTCTCTCTCAAGCAACCCTGCAACCAAATAACAAAGAGTCTCTTGTGTCCCCAACACACTCAATACAATGGTAAATTGTATAGGTGCACTAGTTCGGCGAAGAGATGGTGAAACAAGTGGTATATGGATAGTAGATAAAGGTATTTGTAATCTGAAAATATAAAAACAGCAAGGTAACAAATGATAAAAGTGAGCGTAAACGGTATTGCAATGATAGGAAACAAGGCCTAGGGTTCATACTTTCACTAGTGCAAGTCCTCTCAACAATAATATCATAATTGGATCACATAACTATCCCTCGACATGCAACAAAGAGTCACTCCAAAGTCACTAATAGCGGAGAACGAACGAAGAGATTATGGTAGGGTACGAAACCACCTCAAAGTTATTCTTTCCAATCAATCTGTTGGGCTATTCCTATAAGTGTCTCAAACAGCCCTAGAGTTCGTACTAGAATAACACCTTAAGACACAAATCAACCAAAACCCTAATGTCACCTAGATACTCCAATGTCACCTCAAGTATCCGTGGGTGTGATTATACGATACGCGTCACACAATCTCAGATTCATCTATTCAACCAACACAAAGGACCTCAAAGAGTGCCCCAAAGTTTCTACTGGAGAATCACGATGAAAACATGTGCCAACCCCTATGCATAGGTTCACGGGCGAAACCCGCAAGTTGATCACCAAAACATACATCAAGTGAATCACGTGATATCCCATTGTCACCACAGATATCCACGGCATGACATACATCAAGTGTTCTCAAATCTTTAAAGACTCAATCCGATAATATAACCTCAAAGGGGAAACTCAATTCATTACAAGAGAGAAGAGGGGGGGAGAAACATAGGATCCAACTATAATAGCTAAGCTCGTGATACATCAAGATCGTGCAAAATCTAGAACACGAGAGAGAGAGAGAGAGAGAGATCAAACACATAGCTACTGGTACATACCCTCAGCCCCGAGGGAGAACTACTCCCTCCTCGTCATGGAGAGCACCGGGATGATGAAGATGGCCATTGGTGAGGGTTCCCCCCTCCGGCAGGGTGCCAGAATAGGGTCCCGATTGACTTTTGGTGGCTATAGAGGCTTGCGGCGGCGGAACTCCCGATCTAATCTCCGTTCTGGAAGTTTTAGGATACGTGGGTATATATGGGTGAAAGGAGTACGTCGGTGGACCGAAGGGGTGGCCACGAGGCAGGGGGTGCGCCCCCTACCCTCGTGAGCTCCTCCTTCATCTTCTGTCGTAGGGTCCAAGTCTATCCGGTAGGTTTCCTTCCAAAAATAGCTTCTCCAGTTGATTTCGTTTCGTTTCGACTCCGTTTGATATTCCTTTTCTTCGGAACACTGAAATAGGCATAAAGCAGCAAATCTGGGCTGGGCCTCCGGTTAATAGGTTAGTCCCAAAAATAATATAAAAGTGGAAAATAAAGCCCAATATTGCCCAAAACAGTAGATAATATAGCATGGAGCAATCAAAAATTATAGATACGTTGGAGACGTATCAAGCATCCCCAAGCTTAATTCCTGCTCGTCCTCGAGTAGGTAAATGATAAAAAGATAATTTTTGATGTGGAATGCTAGTTGGCATAATTTCAATGCAATTCTTATTACTTGTGATATGAATATTCAGATCCGAAAGATTCAAGACAAAAGTTCATATTGACATAAAAGTAATAATACTTCAAGCATACTTCAAGCATACTAATGTTTATGGTACCGGCGAAAGTTGCGTGGTACTAGAGAGGCTAGCAATGGTGGAAGGGTGAGAGTGCGTATAATCCACGGACTCAACATTAGTCGTAAAGACCTCACATACTTATTGCAAAAATATATTAGTTATCGAAACAAAGTATTACGCGCATGCTCCTAGGGGGATAGATTGGTAGGAAAAGACCATCGCTCGTCCCCGACCGCCACTCATAAGGAAGACAATCAATAAATAAATCATGCTCCGACTTCATCACATAACGGTTCACCATACGTGCATGCTACTAGAATCACAAGCTTCAACACAAGTATTTCTCAAATTCACAACTACTCAACTAGCATGACTCTAATATTACCATCCTCATATCTCAAAACAATCATCAAGTATCAATCTTCTCATAGTATTCAACACACTCATAAGAAAGTTTTATTATTAATCTTGTATATCAAGCATATTAGGATTTTAAGAAAATTACCATGCTATTTAAGACTCTCAAAATAATCTAAGTGAAGCATGAGATATCAATAGTTTCTATAAAACAAAACTACCACCGTGCTCTAAAAGATATAAGTGAAGCACTAGAGCAAATGACAAACTACTCCAAAAGATATAAGTGAAGATCAATGAGTAGTCGAATAATTATGCAACTATGTGAAGACTCTCTAACATTTAATAATTTCAGATCTTGGTATTCTATTCAAACAGCAAGCAAAGCAAAATAAAATGACATTCTAAGAATGGCAAACATCATGTGAAGAAGCAAAAACTTAGGATCAACCGAAACTAACCGATAGTTGTTGAAAAAGAAAGGTGGGATGCCAACCGGGGCATCCCCAAGCTTAGATGCTTGAGACTTCTTGAAATATTATCTTGGGGTGCCTTGGGCATCCTCAAGCTTGAGCTTTTTTGTCTCCTTAATTCCTCTCATATCACGGTCTCCCTAAATCTCAAAAGCTTCATCCACACAAAACTCAACAAGGACTCGTGAGATAAGTTAGTATAAACCATTGCAAAAACCTTATCATACTCTACTGTAGCAAATCACTAAAATTATTATTCAACATTGCATACTAAATGCCTCTGCATATTTAATAGTCCTATCCTCAAATAGAATCATTAAAGAAGCAACCATATGCAAACAATGCAAACATAACAGCAATCTGCCTAAACAGGATAGTCTGTAAAGAATGCTGCAACATCCATACTCCCTAGCTCCAAAAATTATGAAATAAAATTCCCATTGTATTAAATTTATCAGATCTTAATATGCAAAAGGTTTCAACATTTTATCACATTCTGAATTTTCTAGGGAATTATTGCAACAGCGGTAAACTTTCTGTTTTCAAACAGCAACATGTATACTTGTAACATAGGCATAGTAAAGGCTATCAATGCCACTTTTGTTGAAATAAAAGATGCAAAGCATTGTTCTAAATAACAGAAAGCAAATCCTAACAAAATAAATTGATGCTCCAAGCAAAACACATAACATGTGGTGAATAAAAATATAGCTCCAAGTAAAGTTACCGATGAACAAAGACGAAAGAGGGGATGACTTCCGGGGCATCCCCAAGCTTAGGCTCATGGTTGTCCTTGAATATTACCTTGGGGTGCCTTGGGCATCTCCAAGCTTAGGCTCTTGCCACTCCTTATTCCATAATCCATCGAATCCTTACCCAAAACTTGAAAACTTCACAACACAAAACTTAACAGAAAACTCGTAAGCTCCGTTAGTATAAGAAAACAAAAGACCACTTCAAGGTACTGTAATGAACTCATTCTTTATTTATATTGGTGTTAAACCTACTGTATTCCAACTTCTCTATGGTTTATAAACTATTTCACTAGCCATAGATTCATCAAAATAAGCAAACAACACACGAAAAACAGAATCTGTCAAAAACAGAACAGTCTGTAGTAATCTGAATCAAACGTATACTTCTGGAACTCATAAAATTCTAAAATAAATTTCTGGCCATGAGGACTTTATCTTTTAATCATCTTCAAAAAGAATTAACTAAATATCACTCTCCAAATAAAAATGGCAGCAATTCGCGTGAGCGCTAAAGTTCCTGTTTTTTACAGCATGATCAACAAGACTTCCCCCAAGTCTTCCCAAAGGTTCTACTTGGCACAAACACTAATTAAATGCATAATGTCGGATTTCGGGTTCCGGCAGACCCTTGAGGTTCGAACACTGGGGTGCGCATGGAGATTTCGCCTCCTACCTACCTGCACCCCTCCGCCTTGCTAGGATCTAAACTAAGGAAAGAACAACACAGGAGACATAGGGTTTATACTGGTTCGGGCCACCGTTGTGGTGTAATACCCTACTCCAGTGTGTGGTGTGGTGGATTGCCTCTTGGGCTGATGATGATGAACAATACAAGGAAGAACAACCTCGCGAGGGTCTGTTCTTGGCTGGGGCGATGAACTGCTGGGAGGAGCTCAGTCGCCTTTCTCTCTCTCTCTCTCTGATCTTCTCTATCCTTCCAAAAACTCGTCCTCCCCTTGCTCTATGGGTGGCTGGTCCTATTTATAGAGGCCCTGGTCCTCTTCCCAAATATCGAGCGGGAAGGGATCCAACAATGGCGGGCTAACTTGAAGGGGGACAGCTAGTATAAGCTACCCTGACAAAAGTACTCTTCGCCTGCGCAAAGCTCTGGTGATGACGCCGTCTTGGGCTCCACGGTGACCTCCGTCTCATAGTCCTCCTGGTCTTGGTCTCATTGCACCGAAATGGCAACCTTTGCCTGATGCCTCGGTACTCCGCGGCTGCGCTTGCCCCCCCCCCCCCCTTGTACCAAAGAGGGAAGGAGGACACTACGCGGGCTGGCACCCGCCTGGCGCCCTCGGTCGTCATGGCTTGCATCACGGGCACCTCGTGAGGTACCCCGCCTTGATCTCTCCGCCTCCTCGTGAGCCAGCCTGACGAGGCCGTGCCTGAGGAAGCTCCGCGTCGTCCGCCCCATCAGGCTTGGCCCCTCGCGAGGGTCTTGGGTTTGTGTTGGTGAAGATGGGCCGCGCTGGGCCCCCTTTTGAGCCACGCCGCAGGCCGTAGGCAGGCAAGTCTGGGGACCCCCGTTCCCAGAACGCCAACAGTAGCTCCCGGGCCCAAGGCGCGCCCGGACTTGTCCGTGCAAGGAGGCGGAAGGGCAAGAGCGAAGCGCCGCGGGCCCTAACAGTCTGCGGCCTTGGGCGCCGCGTGGCGGTTGACTGGACGTGGGCGCCTTAGCAACCGCGCGAGTTGATTAAGGAGCGGCACCCAACTAGGCTTTGCTCCTTGCTTTCCCCGGTTGCTGCTCAGGTCCCCTTTCTTGCGCCTCTCCTTCCTTCCTCCAAAATTTCCAGATCTGCTCCGACCGTGTGACCTAGGAAGCCATGGCGCCTCGCCAGCCCCCGGCCGCTTGGTACTCGTCCGCCCTGGACCCGCCGAACGTGTCGGAGGCGAGCCTTGCCCGGTTGCACTGGATGGCGACGGCGCGGGGCTTCAACGGGGCGAAGGTGTTTAAAGCCGGCTCCGCCACCCCTGAGGGTCAAGGGAGCACCTTCTATCCGCTCTTCGTAAGTGCCATTGCTGCTGGCCTGGTGCCTCCCTTCTCCGAGTTCTTCTTCTCTGTCCTCCGCCACTATAAGCTGCAAGCCGTGCATCACCACCCCAACTCCGTCCTTCTCTTGGCAATCTTCGCCTATTACTGCGAGGCTCACATAGGGGTGCAGCCCTCAGTGGCCTTGCTGCGCCACTACTTCTACCTCCGGACCTCTCGTGGTACTGCTTCCGCGTGCGCGAGCTTCGTCGCGTACGGTGGCGCCATTGCCATTTCGAACCCCGGGAAAAGGATTGAGGGCTTTAGGAGCAAGTGGGTCTTGGTGGATGCTGGGCGCATCCACCCTCGGCTGATCTTGCCAATGGAGCAGCCCACGAGCTCCAGCAATTGGGGTCGAACGGAGCTCACGGACCCCCGCGTGAAGCTGATGTTGGAGAAGATGGACGCGGATCTGAGGCTGGCCAATATGGCGGCGGCGAAGCTGACTGGCACGTTGCTGCTGAGGGAATTCCTGGAGCACCAGCTGGCTCCGCTTCGGCAGTACTCGCTTCCGATGTGGAGGCCCTGTCCAAGCCCCGCGGCCTTAGCCGACGGAGATCTGGCTGCTGTCCTCCAATCTCTGGTCAGGGGCGATGTGGCGAGGTCGGCGGGCGCTCCTACGCCCTTGTTCCTCCGCGACGACCGGGAGCAGGTAGTGGAGTCCATGCCTGTCTTCAACGGGGATGGGCCTGTGCCCATGGAAACTCCCGAGGAACCAGTGGACGTGCCCTCCGACGACTCCAGCAAAGAGGAGGAAGGAGGAGGGCGGGGAAAAGGGCCTGACTCCGAGGCGACTGATGGAGAGTCGAGGGTTCCCCTCCCCGGCGCAGGTCCCGCATTCTCCGCCTCTCTCCGAGCGATGGCGACGAGGATGATGATGAAGACGATGATGAGCAGGACAGCAGGAGCTCACCCCCGATCCCGAAGAAGGACAGGACCGGGCTGATCTCCCGAGGGTCGGCCCCGACCCCAGGGCGGACCGCAGATGCACCTTCCGCCTCCAAGCTTCCCGAGGTTGACCCTTCCAGCCGGCTTTCAGGCTTCAAATTTGGCCGGAGGCCGCTTGAGCTCGCTGGCGACGACCAGTAAGCATTCTATTCCTGTCTTTATCTCTTGCTCTGCTTCTGAGGCTTGACGTCCGCATCTCTAGGATAGGCTGGCGCCCGCAGCAAAGAAGCCGAAGGGGGCTCCCGAGGTTCCATCCGTGGCAGCGCCTCTGCCTGCGAAGGAGGGTGACCGCGACGCACAGGCTTCTCCTGCCCGGTCGTCCTTGCGAGGCCTGGCTGAGCCGGCTGGGGCGAGCTCAGCCCCCATGGCCCAGGTGGCTCCCGAGATGCTCTCGCCTGTCGCCGCCACCATAGCTGTCGGGGCGCGGCAGACTCCGCCTCAGGATGCTGCGGCCGCGCTGCCGCCTTCTCCTCCTACTCCACCGGCTGCTGTCTCTCCGACTCCTTCTGTCGTTCTGGATTGTGCTATTGCTGAGCTGGACCGACTGCGGCAGGATCTTCTTGGCGCCGACCCCCGCTTGGTGGCCGGGCGCTTGGAGCTGGCTTCAGGATGGGTTCGCTCCGACGCTTCGATTCGGGCGGCGCTGGTCCAGGCCTCGACGGCATGCGACGAGGAGAAGCAGGCCGTCCTTGAGGCGAAGGCTGCCCGTGACGCAGCCCTGGGGGAGGTGGTCGACATCCGTGGGCGTTGCAAGGTGCTGGAGGGCGAGCTGCAAGATTTGCGGGACCAGCTCGCGAACGAGGTCCGCCTTCGCCCAGAGCAGGAAGAAGGCATGAAGGCTCGCGAGGCGGCTCTCGAGGAGATGGAGGTCAAGCTCAAGAAATGCCGCGACCGCCTAGGCGCGCTGGAGCAAGAGTTGGGGGCGAGGAAGGCCAAGCTGGACGACGAGGCCCTGGTTCTTGTCGAGGACCGCGTGGCCTTCACGGAGATGGAGGCGAAGGCTCGCTCCTCACTGAGGACGCTTTACGATAGCGGCATGGAGAGCCCACTGGCTGGCGCCGAGGACGGCCCCGCCAAGCTGCTTCCCTTCCTGGTTCACGCTCTTGAAGATGTCGCCCTTGGCCTTGGCCCCACGGCTGAGGCCGAGGCGTGTGTCCTATCTTCTACAGCACTGACGCGGGTCCTCACCCACATCTACCTTCGCGATCCCGGTGTTGACCTCAACAGCCTGCTGGAGCCAGTGAGCGGCGAGCGTGCCGCTGCCGCTGCCGAGGCCGTGAAGGGTTGCGTTGAGGCCCTGCTGGGGAAGTCCGGGCCTTCAGCACCAAGCCGAAGCAAGGCGCCACCGACTCCACCGCCCCGTGAGGCGTGCCCGATCTGCGCTGCTCCACCGCCGACAAGTGACTCTGTCGCGGCTCCTGTCCTGCTTTTAATTCCTGCACATGTATCATGCCTCGGGAAGGTGTTTAAACTTGCATTTGGCTTGAGATAACAGTGTGGACTGTAATATTTGCTTCTGGATTCCTTGAAATTTGCGCCTTTCCTTCCTACTTGCTTATGTTCTACGCCGGCAGAGCCCGGCCCCGCGCAAGCCTCACCCAGCGTTGGTCCCGACCGGAAACCAGGACGGGGCCAAGGAGTGAGGGGCCACGTGACAAGTTAGGCTCCTGAGTCGTGATGCTCAGGAGTCCCCCTTGGCGGACGAACAGCAAGTAGGGAGGTGTGATGCGGGTGGATCTACCGTTCTACGTCTGCAGAGCCCGGCCGCGCGCGTGCCTCACCCAGCGATGGTCCTGACCGGAAACCAGGACGGGGCCACGGAGTGAGGGGCTACATGACCAGTTAGGCTCCTGAGTCGCGATGCTCAGGAGTCCCACTTGACGCTCAAACGGCCTTCGTACCTTGGCTCCGCTCGGGGAGAGACACGCGACGAACCAGGCCCGGCGGGACCTGGCTGGGCGGCGTGCGTCTGGATGTGACCCAGGCGCAGCCCCCGTGCCCAGCCCCCTCGCACGGCACTCCCGAGGGGAGGCGTTGCGATGAGGCTAGACACTGAGCTCTGGGCTCCCTGAGGTTGATGCGGCCCGGGGGCCACCCTCAGTTGTTTATCACCAGCGCGGAGCATAGTGCTACCATATGTGTACGGGCATAGCCGCTCCTCGGCAGTGTCGTCAGCCAGCACTGAGCATGGTGCTTCCACTGGTACGTGGGAGGGGGCCCCCTCCGGGAGGATCCCCCGGGGCGTGTACAGCCCCGCCCTGACACGTGGCTGGCACGGTAGGACCTGGCGAGGTGTATCTGGGCACCCGTGAGCCAGCGCGGGACTCACGGGGCCCTACCTCTAGGCGGGTTGCGCCTGGAACTGGGCCTTATCTTGTGATGCGTTCCTGAAAATTTGGTTAGATGTCGGCACTCTACGTCCTCGGGTCCCGGCCCTCGAGCTGGTCTCAGCCGTCGCTGGTATGCCAGGTCGCGATGCCATGGACAAGGCTAGAGGGTGAGGGCTGGAGAGCTAGGAAGAGCCCTGAGTCGCGATGCTCAGGTACCCCCCCCCCTTTAACATGCAAGTGGTCAGCATGGGGAAGAAGAGGTGTCGTGGACTGGCAACAAATAATCAAGCATGGTGGGTCTAACGCATAATCGGAAATAAACGCAAATGGGATACATGCCACTGGGCCTGGCCCGAGCAGCTTGGGGATCATGCAGCCTCAGAGGCGCCCCCAACAAGGTTAGCTAACAACATGGAATAAAAAGCGGATACACGCCACAGGGACGGACCCACGCGACCTGGGAATAATGCAGCCCTGGGGGGGCGCTCCCAGCTGGAAGTAAAACTCGAAAGATTTCACCTGATGATGTTGAGGACGAAGGAGCATTGATGTAGCAGGCTCGGTGGGCTGCGGGAGCCGATCCTCACGAGCCCCCAGGCCCAGGGGCCTCGGGAGGCTCCGGAGGCGCTGGCGGCTCCTCGCGGGCCATCTCCATCCCTGCCAGGGCAGCGGAACGCCTGGCCTCTCGTGCCTCCGTGATGCCCCTCATGAGGCGTTGGTACGCGTCAGCCGCGCTCGGCAAGCCGTAGGGCATGCGAACGTAGCTGTGGGGTGGGCCTCCGCAGCGCCCCACTCGCGAGGGCCAGAGGCGCTCCAGAGAGGTGACTCGGTTGAGCCCTGGTATGTCGATGCAGACACGCAGCCCACCATCCTCGCCTGGATGGGGAGCCACTGCTGGCAGGCGGCGACCGCCTTTCATGACTCTTGACTCCTATAGCTCCTGAATGGCCTTGCTGACGAACTCCTGAGGGTCTGGATCTCCTTGCCTTGCTCCTTCTTGAGGGAAACATGCTTCGAAACACGCCTCCATGTGGTGCCCAAGCGCCTCCCTCGTGACCCTAGCTAGGTCGGTGGCCCTCCAGGGCAGAGCCCCCGAGCCCTGCCTGAGGAGGGCGCCGGGCACGCTTTCCTATGCGATGGAAGGAGGCTCCCCCTGGGCAGGCGCGGGCCCAGAGGGGCCTGTCTCCTGAGTGGTTGGGCCAGACGATGTCTTCTTCTTCTTAGGGGCGGTCTCGGGAGGCCTCCTGCTTCCATGATCCGGGTGTTCCAGTGACGCGGCCTGAAAGGCTCGTTCCAGGGAACACACCGCGTCCTTCTCTTCACATGGCACCGTGATGACTCCGCCGCTTCCTGGCATCTTGAGGACGTTGTAGCCATGGTGAGTTACGGCCATGAACTTGGCCATCGCTAGGTACCCAAGGATGGCGTTGTACGGCAGGCGAATGTGAACGACGTCGAAGTCGATGAGCTCGGTGCGGTAGTTGTCGCGTGCCCCGAAGGTGACAGGGAGGCGGACCTGCCCAATCGGGACCGTGGAGCCGTCGGTGATACCGGAGAAAGGCTTGGTTGGTTGAAGCTGGCTGTAGGGCACTTGGAGGTTGTTGAATGTTTCCACGGACAGGACGTTGAGCCCTGCCCCGCCATCGATGAGGGTCTTGGTGACCACCACGTTGCTGATGATTGGGGAACAAAGCATCGGGAGGACTCCGGCTGTAGCCGCACACTTGAGTTGATCTGCTGAGCTGAACGTGATGGCGCACGCCGACCACCTGAGAGGGTGCGTGGCTTCGAGCCTGGGGAGGACTGCGTTCACTTCGCGGGCGAACTGCTTGAAGATGCGCTGAGAGGCTGGGGCTTGTGCCCCGTCCAGGATGCAAGCGATCGCGTGCGGCTCCTGGAAGCCCCCAGCCCCCTCGTCCTGGTGGCGGTCTTCGTTTCTTCTTGGCTGCGGCGGCAGCGGTGGGAGGCCTGCGTTGCCTTGCGGGCGATCCTCGCGAGGCTGATCCCTCCAGTCCCCTCGCGAGGCTGATCCCTCCAGCCTCCCTCGCGAGGCGGGTCTTGCCAGCGATCCTCGCGAGGTTGGTCGCGCCACCCTTGGCGCGGGCCATGGTCTTCCCAGCGTCCTGCGTTCCTTCCTCCTCCTCGGCTGTAGCCCCGGTCACTGCGGTAAGGGCGACGGCCGATCCTTCCTTCTCGCACGGCTCGGAGCTCTTGACATTCATTGGTGTTGTGGGTGTGGAGGTCATGGTACACACAGTACCGGCCGCCCTTGGAAGGTTCGGGCTGATCTCTGCCTCGCTTGGTGTCTGGTTCTGCCGCGAGCACGGCAGCCCCCTTGCGCTTCACATCCTTGGCCTTGGGCTTCTTCTCTTCTGGGTCTGCGGCAGGCATCTCAAGGAGGGAGAGACGCCCTTCCTCGGCCCTGGCGCACTTGGTTTCCAGGTTGAACAGCTCCAAGGAAGTGCACAGGTCTTCATGCATCGCCAGCTCCTCCTTCATCTTGACGTCGCGCACGCCGTCGGAGAAGGCCGAGATGATGGCCTCCTCGGTCACCTTGGGAATCTTGAGGCGCGCATTGTTGAAGCGCTGGATGTACTTCTGCAGGGTCTCCCCGGGCTGTTGCTTGATGCGGCGCATGTCGCTTATGGCGGGTGGCCGAGATAACTATCATGTGAGGCATAATCCAATTGAAAACTAAAATTGTGATGACAAGTTTCATGGTTATCATTAATATTTATAGCATGACCTCTCCAAATAAAGTCATGACCTCTCCAAATCCACTTTCATCAATATAATCATCATAGATAGGAGGCATGCTTTCATCATAATAAATTTGCTCATCAAAACTTGGGGGACAAAAAATATCATCTTCATCAATTATAGCTTCCCCAAGCTTGTGGCTTTGCATATCATTAGCATCATGGATATTCAAGGAATTCATACTAACAACATTGCAATCATGCTCATCATTCAAATATTTAGTGCCAAACATTTTATAGATTTCTTCTTCTAGCATTTTGGCACAATTATCCTTTCCATCATACTCGGGAAAGATATTAAAAAGGTGAAGCGTATGAGACAAACTCAATTCCATTTTTTTGTAATTTTCTTTTATACACTAAACTAGTGATAAAACAAGAAACTAAAAGACTCAATTGCAAGATCTAAAGATATACCTGCAAGCGCTAACCTCCCTGGCAACTGCGCCAGAAAATAGCTTGATGTCTACTACACAACCTTCTTCTTGTAGATGTTGTTGGGCCTCCAAGTGCAGAGGTTTTTAGGATAGTAGCAAATTTCCCTCAAGTGGATGACCTAAGGTTTATCAATCCGTGGGAGGCGTAGGATGAAGATGGTCTCTCTCAAGCAACCCTGCAACCAAATAACAAAGAGTCTCTTGTGTCCCCAACACACCCAATACAATGGTAAATTGTATAGGTGCACTAGTTCGGCGAAGAAATGGTGAAACAAGTGGTATATGGATAGTAGTTAAAGGTATTTCTAATCTGAAAATATAAAAACAGCAAGGTAACAAATGATAAAAGTGAGCGTAAATGGTATTGCAATGATAGGAAACAAGGCCTAGGGTTCATACTTTCACTAGTGCAACTCCTCTCAACAATAATATCATAATTGGATCACATAACTATCCCTCAACATGCAACAAAGAGTCACTCCAAAGTCACTAATAGCGGAGAACGAACAAAGAGATTATGGTAGGGTACGAAACCACCTCAAAGTTATTCTTTCCAATCAATCCGTTGGGCTATTCCTATAAGTGTCACAAACAGCCCTAGAGTTCGTACTAGAATAACACCTTAAGACACAAATCAACCAAAACCCTAATGTCACCTAGATACTCCAATGTCACCTCAAGTATCCATGGGTATGATTATACGATATGCGTCACACAATCTCAGATTCATCTATTCAACCAACACAAAGGACCTCAAAGAGTGCACCAAAGTTTCTACCGGAGAATCACGACGAAAACATGTGCCAACCCCTATGCATAGGTTCATGGGCGGAACCCACAAGTTGATCACCAAAACATACATCAAGTGAATCATGTGATATCCCATTGTCACCACATATATCCATGGCAAGACATACATCAAGTGTTCTCAAATCTTTAAAGACTCAATCCGATAATATAACTTCAAAGGGGAAACTCAATTCATTACAAGAGAGAAGAGGGGGAGGAGAAACATAGGATCCAACTATAATAGCAAAGCTCGTGATACATCAAGATCGTGCCAAATCAAGAACACGAGAGAGAGAGAGAGATCAAACACATAGCTACTAGTACATACCCTTAGCCCCGAGGGAGAACTACTCCCTCCTCGTCATGGAGAGCGCCGGGATGATGAAGATGGCCATTGGTGAGGGTTCCCCCCTCCGGCAGGGTGCCGGAACAGGGTCCCGGTTGACTTTTGGTGGCTATAGAGGCTTGTGGCGGCGGAACTCCCGATCTAATCTCCGTTCTGGAAGTTTTAGGATACATGGGTATATATGGGTGAAAGGAGTACGTCGGTGGACCGAAGGGGTGGCCACGAGGCAGGGGGCGCGCCCCAGGGGGGTGGGCGCGCCCCCTACCGTCGTGAGCTCCTCCTTCATCTTCTGACGTAGGGTCCAAGTCTATCTGGTAGGTTTCCTTCCAAAAATAACTTCTCTAGTTGATTTCGTTCCGTTTCGACTCCGTTTGATATTCCTTTTCTTTGAAACACTGAAATAGGCATAAAACAGCAAATCTGGGTTGGGCCTCCGGTTAACAGGTTAGTCCCAAAAATAATATAAAAGTGGAAAATAAAGCCCAATATTACCCAAAACAGTAGATAATATAGCATGGAGCAATCAAAAATTATAGATACGTTGGAGTCGTATCAGCTTGCCTCGTCTTCGGAGGGGGCATGTAATTATCGTCCTCCGCCTCTCCATCTGCCGCTCTCTCTGGAGGGCTGGCCTTTCCATCCTCCTGTCCTAGATCGTGCTGGAGGGGATTGTTGCCATCTTTGGCACTATCCAGAGTGTTATTATCTCCTGTGCCAGTATCACCACTTTTGTATTGGCGGGACTTAGAGCGGCGCCGCTGACGTCGGCGCTTGGGTTGCTTTTTGGAGGGGTCATCCTCCGCTGTCTCGTCGCCATTACCTTCTTTGGGTGTGTCCACCATGTATATATTATATGATGAGGTGGCTATCCAATGTCTTGTGGGATGTGGTTCCTCTTCGTCTCCCGCATCGTCGTCCATACCGTTGATGTCTTCGGAGTCGAAGTCGAGCATGTCGGTTAAGTCGTCGATAGTGGCTACTAAGTGGGTGGTGGGTGGGCAGCGAATTTCTTCGTCATCCGTATCCCAATCCTGCCGGACATAGTTCGGCCAGGATCCTCCTGACAAGGAGAGAGACCTTAATGAGTTCAGTATGTCGCCAAAGGGCGAGTGCTGAAAAATATCCGCGGAGGTAAACTCCATGATCGGCACCCAATCGAATTCGCTAGGAACGGGCGCAGGCGGTTCAGAGTCCGTGGCCGGAGAAGGTTCCGGCAGTCTGACAACACGGCTCTCGTGCAGGGTAAGGTCGATGTTCGGCTCGATCGCCGCTGAGGGTAAGGCCACCGTGGCGGGGTCTATCCACCCGTCCATGGACGGTGCAACTGGCTCCGAATTGAGGCTCGGAGCGGCTGCCGGTGTGATCTCTTGAATGCGGTCCGAAGGTAGAGCTAAATCGTACTCATCGTGACAGCGTGGCGCACAAGGCAGGGGCTCGAATCCATCGAAGATCAAGTCTCCGCGGATATCGGTCATGTAATTTAAGTTTCCAAATCTGACTTGATGGCCAGGGGCGTAGCTTTCGATCTGCTCCAGATGGCCAAGCGAGTTGGCCCGTAGTGCGAAGCCGCCGAACACAAAGATCTGTCCGAGGAGAAAAGTCTCACCCTGGACTGCATCGCTATCGATGGTAGAAGGAGCCATCAAGCCTAATGGCGACGACACAGAGGAACTCTCAATGAAAGCACCAATGTCGGTGTCAAAACCGACGGATCTCGGGTAGGGGGTCCCGAACTATGCGTCTAAGGCGGATGGTAACAGGAGGCAGGGGACATGATGTTTTACCCAGGTTCAGGCCCTCTTGATGGAGGTAAAACCCTATGTCCTGCTTCTTTAATATTGATGATATGGGTAGTACAAGAGTAGATCTACCACGAGATCGGAGAGGCTAAACCCTAGAAGCTAGCCTATGGTATGATTGTATGTTCTTGTCCCTTACGGACTAAAACCCTCCGGTTTATAAAGACACCGGAGGGGGCTAGGGTTACACAAGGTCGGTTACAAAGGAGGAGATATCCATATCCGTACTGCCTAGCTTGACTTCCACGCCAAGTAGAGTCCCATCCGGACACGAGACGAAGTCTTCAATCTTGTATCTTCATAGTCCAACAGTCCAGCCAAAGGATATAATCCGGTTGTCCGGAGACGCCTAATCCTGGACTCCCTCAAATTGCATCCGACATAATTATCCATCACTGATCCAATGCCTACGAGCTTTTCACATATTGATCTTTGCTTATTTACTTTTCTGTTGCCACTGTTACAATCACTACAAAACCAATATTGTTACTTTTGCCACCGTTACCGTTACTTCCATATTACTTTGTTATTAAATAATTTGCTGCAGATATTAAGTTTTTCAGGTGCGGTTGAATTGACAACTCAACTGTTAATACTTGACAATATTCTTTGGCTCCCCTTGTGTCGAATCAATAAATTTGGGTTGAATACTCTACCCTCGAAAACTGTTGCCATCCCCTATACTTGTGGGTTATCAAGACTATTTTCTGGCGCCGTTGCCGGGGAGCATAGCTCTATTCTTTGAGTAACTTGGGATTTATATTTGTTAATCACTATGAAGAACTTGAAAGATGAAAGAACCAAGATTTATCCCTCAACTACGAGGGGAGGTAAGGAACTGCCATCTAGTTCTGCACTTGATTCACCTTCTATTATGAGTAAAATTGCGACACCTACTCCTGCTATTCATTCGGATATGTCGCATGTTATCGATGATGCCACTTCTGCTTTGCATGATGCTTATGATGAAACTTCTTCTATGCTTGATAATACTGTGCCATTAGGTGAATTTCTTGATGAACAACTTGCTAGGGTTAGAGAGAATGAAATTATTGAAACTAATAATATTGATGAAAGTGATGATGAAGATTCTCCCCCTAGATATGAATTGCCTGTTGTGCCTAAGGGTTATGTGATGGATGAAGAAACTGCTAAAGACTTTTTAGCTTGCAATGGTAGATATGATCTTACGAAACTGTTAGCTAAGCTGAAAGAAAAGCCTTTGAATGCTAGAATGAAATATTACCCTGATTTTGCTACATCGCCTATCTGTATTTCTGATAAGGATTATGATTTCTCTGTCGATCCTGAGTTAATTACTTTGGTTGAATCTGATCATTTTTATCGCTATGAAACTGAAATTGTTGTGGCACATCTTACTAAATTAAATGATATAGCCACCCTGTTCACTAATGATGAGAAAACTCGATATTACTTTATCCTTAAGTTATTTCCTTTCTCATTAAAGGGTGATGCTAAAATATGGTTTAATTCTCTTGATCCTATTTGTGTGCGTGGTCACAGGATATGATTTATTACCTCTTTACTAAATATTTCCCACTCATAAGAAACAAGCTGCCTTAAGGGAAATATATAATTTTCTACAAATTGAAGAAGAGAGTCTCCCACAAGCTTGGGGGAGGCTTCTCCGATTACTTAATGCTTTGCCTGATCAACCTCTCAAGAAAAATGAAATACTTGATATCTTTTAAAATGGACTAACCGATGCTTCCAGAGACCACCTGGATAGTTGTGCTGGTTGTGTTTTCAGGGAAAGAACTGTTGATCAAGCTGAATTGCTATTGAATAATATGTTGAGTAATGAAAATGATTGGACACTTCCTGAACCAACTCCTAAGCCACCTCTGAAGAAAATGGGTATTCTATTTCTCAGTCCTGAAGATGTGCAAGAGGCGAGGAAATCTATGAAAGAAAAATGTATTAAAGCTGAAGTTGTTAAGAATTTACCACCTATTGAAGAAATACCTGTGTCGGCGTTCTGGGAACGGGGGTCCCCAGACCTGCCTGCCTGCGGCCCACGGCGTGGTGGAGCCAGCAGGCCGTACGGCCCATCTTCATCAACAAAGCATCCAGGACCCTCGCGAGGGTCCAAGCCTCGTGAGGCGGATGATGCAAGACCTCCACTCGAGCGGCCTAGTCAGGCAAGCTCGCGAGGGGTAGAGATATCAAGGCGAGGCGAACCTCATGAGGCTCTCGTGACGTGAGCCATGACGATCAACACCAGGTGGGCGCCAGCGCGCAGCGTCCTTGTTTCGTCTTTGGTGCCAAGGGGGCAAGCGCAGCCGCGGAGTACCGAGGCATCAGGAAAAGGTTGCCATTTTGGTGCAACAAGATCAAGACCATGGACTGTAAGACGGAGGTCATCGTGGAGCCCAAGACAGCGTCACCACCAGAGCTTTGTCCAGGCGAAGACTACTTTTGTCAGGATGGCTCGTACTAGCTGTCCCCCTTCAAATTTGCCTGCCGTTGTTGGCTCCCTTCCCGCTCAATATTTGGGAAGAGAACTGGGGCCTCCATAAATAGGACTAGCCACCATAGTAGAGAGAGAGATGATCAGACCGAGGGAGGATCAGACCTAGAGATCTCATCAGACCCAGAGATACACACAAGTCCAAAAGCACAAGAACACCTCAACCTCAGGAGGCTGTTCTCCCCTTGTATTGTTCATCATCAGCCCAAGAGGCAATCCACCACCACCACACTGGAGTAGGGTATTACACCACAACGGTGGCCCGAACCAGTATAAACCCTGTGTCTTTCTGTGTTGTGAGTTCGTCGAGTTCGTCCGCAAGATCTAGTGAGCTAGAGCGTAGATCGGTAGGAGGGAAAGACTTCGCGCGCACCCCAGTGTTCGAACCTTAAGGGTTTGCCGGAACCCCATATCCGACATTTGGCGCGCTAGGTAGGGGTGTGTCGTAGCTTCCCTTCCATCAGTTCGTCATTCCGTCGCTCCGTCGTCTCCATGGCGGACGCTCGCCGTGCTTGAGCTGAGCGTCAGGCTGCCCTCGCTGCCCACGTCGCTCAGACGGCTCCCGTCGGCGGGCCGCCTCGTCGTTCTCCGTCTCCCACCGCCAACACTGCCACCGACCCGGTGGGGAACGAGCAGCAGGCATCTTTGTTGCGTCCTTCAGTGTGGCAGGACGGCTGCCCCGCTACTCCATCACTCACCCCTGCTGGTTCTTTGTCTCACGCGTACCGTGCTCCCATGGAGGCATGGGCTGCGCTCATCGCGGCGAACGAGCTCCTGCGTTACCGCCCCGTCGACGACCTCTATGAGGAGTGGCTCGACCGCGTCGCCGAGCTCGTCCGTGCTGCAGGGGGCTCTCCGACGCCGCCCCACTCTCTGCCTCCCCCTCAACCAGCCGCGGGCGACGGGGCTCATGGTGTGCCTCCACCGCCTCGACCCCAAGACGGTGCCTTGGCACCAAGGCGCGCGCCTCTGCGGCGTGATCCACCGTGCCCGGTGCCCGCGCGTGAAGAAAGAAGCTGCCAAGAAATCCCGCGGCCGCGAGAAGCTGCACCGGCGCTCCCCGCGCCACCTCATCAAGACCGTGTGCCGCCTGCAGTGGCATAGCGTGGACCTCGCCAAGACCGAGCTCCGCCTCAGAAGCAGGCCCCGGCGACCATGGCTGGTTGCCGTGCCTTCACCCCCGAACTACGTAGCGTCGCCTGGCCAGGCAAGTTCAAGCCAGATCTACCTCCTCGATACAACGGCACCGCCGACCCCGCGGAGTTCCTGCAGCTCTATGAGCTGAGCATCGAAGTAGACAACAGCAATGAAAAAGTCATGGCGAACTGGTTTCCCATGGCTCTCAAGGATGGGGCCCGCTCCTGGCTCATGAACCTGCAGCACGGCTCGATCTCCTCCTGGGACGAGATGTGTGATCGCTTCATCGCCAACTTCCAGGGCACTCGCGACCGCCCACCGGCCGCGGGCGATCTGCGCCGCATCAAGCAACAGCTAGGAGAGACCCTTCAGAAGTACATCCAGCGCTTCAACAACACCCTCCTCAAGATCCCCAAGGTCACGGACGAAGCCATCATCTCCGCGTTCTCAGACGGCGTCCGTGACGTCAAGATGAAGGAAGAGCTGGCTATCCACGAGGAGCTTTGCACTTCTCAGGAGCTGTTCAACCTAGCGACCAAGTGCGCAAGAGCTGAGGAGGGGCGCCTCTCTCTCCTTGAGCTGCCAGTTGCAGGAGTGGAGGAGAAGAAGGCCAAGGCCAAGGACGTGAAGCACAAAGAGGCAGTAGTGCTCGCAGCGGAGCCCGACACCAAGCGAGGCAGAGATCAGCCCGAGTCATCCAAGAACGGCCGTCTGTTCTGCGCCTTCCACAACCTGAACACCCACAACACCAGCGACTGTCAAGAGCTCAGAGCCATACGGGGAGGACGCTTCGGTCGACGCCCCGAGCGCAATGACCGGGGCTACGGTCGTGGAGGAGGACGCGGAGGCGGACGCTGGGATGACCGTGGCCCGCGCCAGGAGTGGCGCGACCGGCCTCGTGAGGACCGCTAGCAGGATCAACCTCGCGAGGGCGCCTGGAGGGACCGGCCTCGTGAGGATCGCCCCCAGGGCAACGCTGGTCTTCCCCCGTTGCCGCCACCGAGACGGAACAACGACCACCACCTGGACGAGGGGGCTAGGGGCTTCCAAGAGCCACGTGCGATGCTTGCATCTTGGGCGGTGCTCAGGCCCCAGCTTCTCAGCGCATCTTCAAAAAGTTCGCTCGCGAGGTGAACGCAGCGCTCCCCAAGCTCGAGGCCACGCGCCCGCTCAGGTGGTCCCAATGTGCCATCACCTTCGACTTGGCCGTACAGCTCAAGTGCACAGCCACCGCCGGCACACTCCCTATGCTGTGCTCCCCAGTCATCAGCAATGTGCAAGTCACCAAGACTCTCATCGACGGCGGCGCAGGGCTCAGCGTCTTATCCGTCGACACGTTCAACAACCTCCAAGTGCCCTATGAGCAGCTCCAGCCAACCAAGCCTTTCTCGGGAGTGACTGACGGTTCCACCACACCGATAGGGCAAGTCCGCCTGCCTGTCACCTTCGGGGAGCGCAAGAACTACCGCACCGAGCTCATCGACTTCGACGTCGCGCACATCCGCCTGTCGTACAATGCCATCCTCGGGTATCCAGCCCTGGCCAAGTTCATGGCAGTCACTCATCACGGCTACAACGTTCTCAAGATGCCAGGAAGCGGGGGAATCATCACGGTCCCATGTGAATAAAGGGATGCGGTGTGCTCCCTTGAGCACGCCTTCCAAGCCGCAGCAATTGACAACCCTGACAGCAGAAGTGAAGGCCCTCCAGAGACCATCCCCAAGAAGAAGCTGCCGCGCCGTGCAGGACCCCAAAAAGATGGCATCGCATCAGGAGCCTCATCGGGATCAGTGCCCGCTCCAGGGGCGCCTCCCTCAACCGCATAGGAAAGCCCGCGCAGCACCCTCCTCAGGCAGGGCTCGAGGGCTCTCTCCTGGAGAGCCTCAGACCTTGCCAACCTCACGAGGGAGGCGCTTGGGCACCACTTGGAAGCATGCTTCACGGCACACTTTCCTCAGGAGAGCACATGGCAAGGAGTGCCCACCACCCAGGAATTCATCACCAAGACCACCCAAGAGCTACAAGACGCGAGAGCCATGCGCGGCGACAGCCACTCACCGAGCGCGGCTCACCATCTAGGCGAGGGTGCTGAACTGCGCGACTGCATCGACATCCCAGGGCTCAAGGGCCGCATCTCAGGAACGCTTCTGGCCATCACGTGCGGGCCGCTGTGAGGGTCCACCACACAGCTACGTTCGCATGCCCTTCGGCTTGTCGAGCGTGGCATCGGCCTATCAGCACAACGTGCGGCAAGTCCTGACGGCTCAGGAGGCCAGGTTCCGCGCCATTCTGGAGGAGATGGGGATGGTCTTCAGGGAATTTCCTGAGCCCCTAGAGCCTCTCAAGGCTCAGGGTCCCGGTGGCTCATGAGGAGCCATTCCTTCAACGCGTGGCTTCAGCTGCACCAACTCTACCTCGTCTACAGAACCAGGTGACATCTTCCAAGTTCATTTAAGCTGGGAGTGCCCCTCGGGCTGCATTATTCCCAGGCCACACGGGTCCGTCCCTGTGGCATGTATCCCTTTCGCTTATGTCTTTAGCTTACCATGTTGCGGGCGCCCCTCGGGCTGCATCATCCCCACGCCGCTCGGGCCAGACCCAGTGGCATGTATCTTCCTGCATTTATCCAAGTCGATCCACTCTTCATGCTTAACCTGCCGACGGCTATCGCCTGCTCGGTTGCCGCCCGCTGCGGGTCTGTTTATCCCATGAAACCCGCTTGCACATTAAAAGGGGGGCTCCTGGGCATCGCGACTCAGGAGCTCTTACTGGCTCTCCAGCCCTCATCCCCTGGCCTTGACCACGACATTGCGACCTGGCATACCTGGGGTGGCTGAGCTCGCTCGAGGGCCGGGACTTGAGGACGTAGAGTGCTTGCATCTAACCACCTTGCAGGGACATACAGTCACCAAGACTCAAGACCAGGCGCAACCCGCCTTGAGGTAGGGCCTCGTGAGTCCCGCGCTGGCTCACCAGTGCCCAGATACACCTCGCAGCCCCCTGCCATGCAAGCCACGTGTCAGGGCGGGGATGTACACGCCTCGGGGGCTCCTCCCGGAGGCCCCCCCCATCCCACGCCCAAGTGGAAGCTCCATGGTCCGCGCTGGCTGTCGACACTGCCGAGGAGCGGCTATGCCCTTGCACAAGCGTAAGCACTATGCTCCGCGCTGGTGATAAACAACTGAGGGTGACCCCACAACTGTACCAACCTCAGGGAGCCCAGAGCTCAGCGCCCAGCCTCACCATGACGCCTCCCCTCGGGAGAGTCGCGCGAGGGGGCTGGGCAAGGGGGTTGCGCTCGGGTCACGCCCAAGCGCACGCCACCCAACCAGGTCCCCCAAACCTGGGCGTCGCGTGCCCCTCCCGAGGCCTCGGCGAGGGCAGGTATGGAAATTGTTTGAACGTCAAGGGGGACTCCTGAGCATCGCGACTCAGGAGCCTAACTGGCCATGTAGCCCTCACTCCTTGGTCCGTCCTGGTCTTCGGTCGGCTCAATGGCGGTTGAGGTATGCGCGGGGCCGGGCTCTGCTCATGTAGAACATTAATCTATCCTCACGAACTCTCCCTATATGTTGTTCGCAAGTCAAGGGGACTCCTGAGCATCGCGACTCAGGAGCCTAGCTGGTCACGTAGCCCCTCACTCCTTGGACCGTCCTGGTCTCCGGTGGGCCCAATGGCGGTTGAGGTATGCGCGGGGTTGGGCTCTGCCGACGCAGAACAAACAAAATAGGAAGGAAAACGCAAAATCTCGAAGCAAATATGACAAGCATATTGTTCTCACAATACCAAATGAAAAGTCTAAACGCCTCCACGAGGCCTGATGTATGTCGCAGGAATGAAACGAGAAGAATAGCCACAGGTCACCCCTGGATGTCGCCGTCACCTGCGAAAGGTGCTCCCCGTGGGTGACGATGTTCTCACCTTCACCACCAGCCGCGGGATCCGCGGCATCGCCAGACAGAGGATCGGAGACAAAGCTGTGGAACTTCCCCAGCAAAGCCTCCACTTGACCTTGAACAACTGCGCGGCGGCTTCGCAAAGATCTTCAGCCACAGGCTCAGCAGCTCGTCAAGGCGAGCATTGGGGTCGCGGAGGTGCAGATAGCTGAGGACATGAGTCAGTGCGGCTGAAGACAAAACGTGAGCTTCTGCCTCCGCCACGCGTTAACCGAGGCCGCAGGCTTTTGGGGCCCGCGGTGCTCCGAACTTGACCCTTGGCTTCGCCGCGAAGCCAAGCCCGCGCGCACCTTGGGCCCGGGGGCTATTGTCGGTGTTCTGGTAACGGGGGTTCCCAGACCTGCCTGCCTGCGGCCCATGGCGTCGCGGAGCCAGCAGGCCGTACGGCCCATCTTCATCAACAAAGCATCCAAGACCTTCGCGAGGCGGACGACGCAAGACCTCCACTCGAGCGGCCTAGTCAGGCAGGCTCGCAAGGGGCGGAGATATCAAGGCGAGGTGAATCTCACGAGGCTCTCGTGACGTGAGCCATGATGATCGACACCAGGCGGGCGCCAGGTGGGCTCCAGCGCGCGCAGCGTCCTTGTTTCCTCTTTGGTGCAAAGGGGGCAAGCGCAGCCGCGGAGTACCGAGGCATCAGGCAAAGGTTGCCATTTCAGTGCAACAAGACCAAGACCATGGACTGCAAGACGGAGGTCATCGTGGAGCCCAAGACGACGTCACCACCAGAGCGTTGTGTAGGCGAAGACTACTTTAGTCAGGATGGCTCGTACTAGCTGTCCCCTTCAAATTTTCCCGTCGTTGTTGGCTCCCATCCCACTCAATATTTGGGAAGAGGACCAGGGCCTCTATAAATAGGACTAGCCACCACAGTAGAGAGAGAGAGAGCTGATCAGACCGTGGGAGGATCAGACCTAGAGATCTCATCAGACCCAGAGATACACACAAGTCCGAAGCACAAGAACACCTCAACCTCAGGAGGCTGTTCTCCCCTTGTATTGTTCATGATCAGCCCAAGAGGCAATCCTCCACCACCACACTGGAGTAGGGTATTACACCACAACGGTGGCCCAAACCAGTATAAAACCCGTGTCTTTCTTTGTTGTGAGTTCATCGAGTTCGTCCGCAAGATCTAGTGAGCTAGAGCGAAGATCGGTAGGAGGGAAAGACTTCGCACGCACCCTAGTGTTTGAACCTTAAGGGTTTTATGGAACCCCACATCTGACAACATGGTCTTCATAACCCAACACAGGTAGTAAAGGTAAATTCTCTCTATAGATTTGATAAGGGTGAAATCCCATCTACTAAGTTTGCTAGCCAATGCTTGGATGAGTTTGATAATTTTATGGTTAAGCAAGAAAACTTCAATGCTTATGTTGGTAGATAATTGAAATGCAATGCTTATATTATTGAACACTTGAGTGATTATATGTCTAGAGTTAAAGGTGAACTTAAACTTATTAGTAAACATGCTTCTATGGTTACCACTCAAGTAGAACAAGTACTTAAAGCTCAGAATGATTTGCTCAATGAATTAGATAATGAGAAAACTGATAATGTTGTTAGAGTTGTGACTAGAGGGGGTAAAATGACTCAGGAACCTTTGTATCCTGAGGGCACCCTAAGAGAATTGAGCAAGATTCTTAGAGAATTAATGTTGATGCACCTAGTTCTTCTAAGAAGAAGAAAAAGAAAAATGATAGGACTTTGCATGCTTCTAGTGAACCTGTTGTTGGCACACCTGAGGATCCCAATGATATTCCTATTTCTGATGCTGAAACACAATCTGGTAATGAACATGAACGTAGTGATAATATTAATGATGATGTTCATGTTGATGCTCAACCTAGCAATAACAATAATGTAGAGATTGAACCTGATGTTGATCTTGATAACCCATAATCAAAGAATCAACATTATGATAAGAGAAACTTTGTTGCTAGGAAGCACGGTAAAGAAAGAGGACCTTGGGTTCAGAAGCTCATGCCTTTTCCTCCTAAACCATCCAAGAAAAAGGATGATGAGGATTTTGAGCGCTTTTCTGAAATGATTAGACCTATCTTTCTGCGTATGCATTTGACTGATATGCTTAAAATGAATCCTTATGCTAAGTACATGAAAGATATTGTTACAAATAAAATAAAGATACTGAAAGCTGAAATTTCCACCATGCTTGCTAATTATACTTTTAAAGGTGGAATACCAAAGAAACTTGGAGATCCAGGAATACCAACTATACCATGCTCCATTAAAAGAAACTATGTTAAAACTGCTTTATGTGACCTTGGAGCCGGTGTTAGTGTTATGCCTCTCTCTTTATATCATAGTCTTGATTTCAATAAGTTGACACCTACTGAAATATCTTTGCAAATGGCTGATAAATCAACTGCTATACCTGTCGGTATTTGTGAGGATGTGCCTGTTGTGGTTGCAAACGTTACTATTTTAACGGACTTTGTTATTCTTGATATTCCCGAGGACGATAGTATGTTGATTATTCTTGGTAGACCCTTTTTGAATACTGCTATTGGAAATGTCACTTTTCATGTTAATGGTAATGAGCATACGGTACACTTTCCGAGGAAACAACCTCAAGTCCAGAGAATCAATTCTATTGGAAAAATTTCCAACGATTACTATTAGAGGTTTTGAATTTCCTCTTCCTACTGTCAAGAAGAAATACGATATTCTTATTGTTAGGGATGTGCATGTCCCCGTTGAGGTAACTTAGTGTTATTCGAAAATTCTCCGGTTTCATGTTACTCGAAAAGAGTTTGTTAATAAGACTTGATCAACCTTGTTAGTGGATTCCTTTTGATGAGCATGAGATGGATGAAGTTAGAAAGCACAACTCTCTGTACCTAATATGTCTCCAACATATCTATAATTTTTGACTGTTCCATGCTATTATATTATCAACCTTGGATGTTTTATATGCATTTATATGCTATTTTATATGATTTTTGGGACTAACCAATTAACCTAGAGCCCGGTGCCAGTTTCTGTTTTTTCCTTGTTTTAGAGTATCGTAGAAAAGGAAAATCAAACGGAGTCCAATTGACCTGAAACTTCACGGAACTTATTTTTGGACCAGAAGAAGCCCACGGAGTATCGGAGATGGACCAGCAGAGTCCCGGGCTGCCCACGAGGGTGGGGGGCGCGCCCCCTGCCTCGTGAACAGCCTGGAGATCCACCGACGTACTTCTTCCTCCCATATATACCCATATACCCTAAAAACATCGGGGAGCACAATAGATCAGGAGTTCCGCTGCCAGAAGCCTCCGTAGCCACCGAAAACCAATCTAGACCCATCCGACACCCTGCCGGAGGGGGGAATCCCTCTCCGGTGGACATCTTCATCATCCCGGTGCTCTCCATGACGAGGAGGGAGTAGTTCTCCCTCGGGGCTGAGGGTATGTACCAGTAGCTATGTGTTTGATCTCTCTCTCTCTCTCGTGTTCTTGAGGTGGTACGATCTTGATGTATCGCGAGCTTTGCTATTATATTTGGATCTTATGATGTTTCTCCCCCTCTACTCTCTTGTGATGAATTGAGTTTTCCCTTTGAAGTTATCTTATCGGATTGAGTCTTTAAGGATTTGAGAACACTTGATGTATGTCTTGCGTGGGATACCAGTGGTGATAATGGGGTATTCTATTGATCCACTTGATGTATGTTTTGGTGATCAACTTGCGGGTTCCGCCCACGAACCTATGCATAGGGGTTGGCACACGTTTTCGTCTTGACTCTCCGGTAGAAACTTTGGGGCACTCTTTGAAGTACTTTGTGTTGGTTTGAATAGATGAATCTGAGATTGTGTGATGCATATCGTATAATCATACCCACGGATACTTGAGGTGACAATGGAGTATCTAGGTGACATTAGGGTTTTGGTTGATTTGTGTCTTAAGGTGTTATTCTAGTAAGAACTCTAGGATAGATTGAATGGAAAGAATAGCTTCGTGTTATTTTACTACGGACTCTTGAATAGATCGATCAGAAAGGATAACTTTGAGGTGGTTTTGTACCCTACAATAATCTCTTTGTTTGTTCTCCGCTATTAGTGACTTTGGAGTGACTCTTTGTTCCATGTTGAGGGATAGTTATATGATCCAATTATGTTATTATTGTTGAGAGAACTTGCACTAGTGAAAGTATGAACCCTAGGCCTTGTTTACTAGCATTGCAATACCATTTGTGCTCACTTTTATCATTAGTTACCTTGCTGTTTTTATATTTTCATATTACAAAAACCTTTATCTACCATCCATATACCACTTGTAACACCATCTCTTCGCTGAACTAGTGCACCTATACAATTTACCATTGTATTGGGTGTGTTGGGGACAGAAGAGACTCTTTGTTATTTGGTTGCAGTGTTGCTTGAGAGAGACCATCTTCATCCTATGCCTCCTACGGATTGATAAACCTTAGGTCATCCACTTGAGGGAAATTTGCTACTGTCCTACAAACCTCTGCACTTGGAGGCCCAACAACCTCTACAAGAAGAAGGTTGTGTAGTAGACATCAAGCTCTTTTCTGGCGCCATTGCCGGGGAGGTTAGCGCTTGAAGGTATATCTTTAGATCTTGCAATCGAATCTTTTTGTTTCTTGTTTTATCACTAGTTTAGTTTATAAAAGAAAATTACAAAAAAATGGAATTGAGTTTGCCTCATACGCTTCATCTTTTTAATATCTTTCGTGAGTATGATGGAAAGGAAAATTGTGCCAAAATGCTAGAAGAAGAATGCATTAGAATGTTTGGCACTAAATATTTGAATGATGAGCATGATTGCAATGTTGTTAGTATGAATTCCTTGAATATGCATGATGCTAATGATATGCAAAGCCACAAGCTTGGGGAAGCTATGTTTGATGAAGATGATATTTTTGTCCCCCATGTTTTTATGAGCAAATTTATTATGATGAAAG
The DNA here is from genome assembly GCF_003073215.2 of Triticum urartu. Classification (NCBI taxonomy): domain Eukaryota; kingdom Viridiplantae; phylum Streptophyta; class Magnoliopsida; order Poales; family Poaceae; genus Triticum; species Triticum urartu. The sequence continues at coordinate 599,141,784 of NC_053028.1, forward strand.
CATGCCTCCTATATATGATGATTATATTGATGAAAGTGGATTTGGAGAGGTCATGACTTTATTTAGTGATGAATCCACTATTTCGGAAGAGGTTTCAATTGATTATGAGAACGAAGTTGCTACCTATGATGATTATTGTGATGACATGTATGCTATAAATATTAATGATAACCATGAAACTTGTCATCACAATTTTAGTTTTCAATTGGATTATGCCTCACATGATAGTTATTTTGTTGAGTTTGCTCCCACTACTATTCATGAGAAGAAGTTTGCTTATGTGGAACGTAGTAAATTTTATATGCTTGTAGATCATGAAAAGAATGCTTTATGTGATAGTTATATTGTTGAATTCATTCATGATGCTACTGAAAATTATTATCAGGGAGGAACATATGCTTGTAGGAATTGCAATAGTATCAAGTTACCTCTCTATGTGCTTAAAGTTTTGAAGTTATGCTTGTTTTGCCTTCCTATGCTAGTTGATTATTGTTCCTATAAGTTGTTTGCTCACAAAATCCCTATGCATAGGAAGTGGGTTAGACTTAAATGTTCTAGTCATATTCTTCAAGATGCTCTCTTTATGTTACAATTCTTGTCTTTTATGTGAGCATCATTGAAATCATCATGCCTAGCTAGGGGCGTCAAACGATAGCGCTTGTTGGGAGGAAACCCAACTTTATTTTTATTCCTTGCTTTTTGTTCCTGTTTATAAATAAACAAATTATCTAGACTCTGTTTTGGTTGTGTTTTTTGTGTTTAATTAGTGTTTGTGCCAAGTAGAACCGTTGGGAAGACTTGGGGAAAGTCTTTTTGATCTTGCTGTAAAAAACAGAAACTTTAGCGCTCACGGGAATTGCTGCCATTTTTATTTGGAAAGTGATATTTAGTTAATTCTTTTTGCATATGATTAATAGATAAATTACTCACGTCCAGAAATTTATTTTATAATTTTTGGGGTTCCGGAAGTTTGCGTTAGTCTACAGATTACTACAGACTGTTCTGTTTTTGACAGATTCTGTTTTTCATGTGTTGTTTGCTTATTTTGATGAATCTATGGCTAGTAAAAGAGTTTATAAACCATAGAGAAGTTGGAATACAGTAGGTTTAACACCAATATAAATAAATAATGAGTTCATTACAGTACCTTGAAGTGGTATTTTGTTTTCTTTCACTAACGGAGCTTACGAGTTTTCTTTAAGTTTTGTGTTGTGAAGTTTTCAAGTTTTGGGTAAAGATTCGATGGATTATAGAACAAGGAGTGGCAAGAGCCTAATATTGGGGAAGCCCAAGGCACCCCAAGGTAATATTAAAGGACAATGAAGAGCCTAAGCTTGGGGATGCCCCGGAAGGCATCCCCTCTTTCGTCTTCGTTCATCGGTAACTTTACTTGGAGCTATATTTTTATTCGCCACATGATATGTGTTTTGCTTGGAGCGTCATTTTATTTACTTTTGTTTTGCTTTCTGTTTGAACGAAATATCAAGATCTGAAATTCTTAAATGGTAGAGAGTCTTCACATAGTTGCATAATTGTTCAACTACTCATTGATCTTCACTTATATCTTTTGGAGTGGTTTGTCATTTGCTCTAGCGCTTCACTTATATCTTTTTAGAGCACGGTGGTGGTTTCATTTTGAAGAAATAGATGAACTCTCGTGCTTCACTTATATTATTTGGAGAGTCTTTAGAACAGCATGGTAGTTTGCTTTGGTTATGAAACTAGTCCTAATATGATGGGCATCCAAGAGGGATATAATAAAAACTTTCATATGAAGTGCATTGAATACTAAGAGAAGTTTGATACTTGATAATTGTTTTGAGATATGGAGATGGTGATATTAGAGTCATGCTAGTTGAGTAATGTGAATTTGAGAAATACTTGTGTTGAAGTTTTTGATTCCCGTAGCATGCACGTATGGTGAACCGTTATGTGAAGAAGTCGGAGCATGATTTATTTATTGATTGTCTTCCTTATGAGTGGTGGTCGGGGACGAGCGATGGTCTTTTCCTACCAATCTATCCCCCTAGGAGCATGCGCGTAGTACTTTGTTTCGATAACTAATAGATTTTTGCAATAAGTATGTGAGTTCTTTATGACTAATGTTGAGTCCATGGATTATACGCACTCTCACCCTTCCACCATTGCTAGCCTCTCTAGTACTGCGCAACTTTCGCCGGTACCTTAAACCCACCATATACCTTCCTCAAAACAGCCACCATACCTACCTATTATGGCATTTCCATAGCCATTCTGAGATATATTGCCATGCAACTTTCCACCGTTCCGTTTATTATGACACGCTCCATCATTTTCATATTGCTATGCATGATCATGTAGTTGACATTGTATTTGTGGCAAAGCCACCGTTCATAATTTTTTCATACATGTCACTCATGCATCATTGCTATCCCGGTACACTGCCGGAGGCATTCATATAGAGTCATACTTTGTTCTAGTATCGAGTTGTAATCTTTGAGTTGTAAATAAATAGAAGTGTGATGATCATCATTAATAGAGCATTGACCCCAAAAAAAGGAAGGCCAAATAAACAAAAAAAAGAAAGGCCAAATAAAAAAAGGGGACAATGCTACTATCCTCTTTTCCACACTTGTGCTTCAAAGTAGCACCATGATTTTCATGATAGAGAGTCTCCTATGATATCACTTTCATATACTAGTGGGAATTTTTCATTATAGAACTTGGCTTGTATATTCCAATGACGGGCTTCCCCAAAATGCCCTAGGTCTTTGTGAGCAAGCGAGTTGGATGCACACCCACTTAGTTTCTTATGTTGATCTTTCATGCATTTATAACTCTAGTGCATCCGTTGCATGGCAATCCCTACTCACTCACATTGATATCTATTACTGGGCATCTCCATAGCCCGTTGATACACCTAGTTGATGTGAGACTATCTTCTCCTTTTTGTCTTCTCCACAACCACCATTCTATTCCACATAGTGCTATGTCCATGGCTCACGCTCATGTATTGCGTGAAGATTGGAAAAGTTTGAGAACACCAAAAGTATGAAACAATTGCTTGGCTTGTCATCGGGGTTGTGCATGATTTGAATACTTTGTGTGGTGAACATGGAGCATAGCCAGACTATATGATTTTGTAGGGATAACTTTCTTTGGCCATGTTAGTTTGAAGAGACATAATTGCTTAGTTAGTATGCTTGAAGTATTATTATTTTTATGTCAATATTAAACTTTTGTCTTGAATCTTATGGATTTGAATATTCTTGCCAAAATGAAGAGAATTACTTAGAGAAATATGTTAGGTAGCATTCCACAACAAAAATTCTATTTTTATCATTTACCTACTCGAGGACGAGCAGGAATTAAGCTTGGGGATGCTGATATGTCTCCAACGTATCTGTAATTTTTGATTGTTCCATGCTATTATATTATAAACCTTGGATGTTTTATATGCATTTATATGCTATTTTATATGATTTTTGGGACTAACCTATTAACCCAGAGCCCGGTGCCAGTTTCTGTTTTTTCCTTGTTTTAGATTATCGCAGAAAAGGAAAATCAAATGAAGTCCAATTGACCTGAAACTTCACGTAACTTATTTGGACCAGAAGAAGCCCACAGAGTATCGAAGATGGACCAGGAGAGTCCCGGCTACCCACGAGGGTGGGGGGCGTGCCCCCTGCCTCGTGGACAGCCCGGAGATCCACCAACGTACTTCTTCCTCCCATATATACCCATATACCCTAAAACATCGGGGAGCACAATAGATCGGAGTTCCGTAGCCACCGAAAACCAATCTAGACCCGTTCCGGCACCCTGCCGGAGGGGGGAATCCCTCTCCGGTGGCCATCTTCATCATCCCGGTGCTCTCCATGACAAAGATGGAGTAGTTCTCCCTCGGGGCTGAGGGTATGTACCAGTAGCTATGTGTTTGATCTCTCTCTCTCGTGTTCTTGAGGTGGTACGATCTTGATGTATCGCGAGCTTTGCTATTATATTTGGATCTTATGATGTTTCTCCCCCTCTACTCTCTTGTGATGAACTGAGTTTTCCCTTTGAAGTTATCTTATCAGATTGAGTCTTTAAGGATTTGAGAACACTTGATGTATGTCTTGTGTGGGATACCCGTGGTGACAATGGGGTATTCCATTGATCCACTTGATGTATGTTTTGGTGATCAACTTGCGGGTTCCACCCATGAACCTATGCATAGGCGTTGGCACACGTTTTCGTCTTGACTCTCCGGTAGAAACTTTGGGGCACTCTTTGAAGTACTTTGTGTTGGTTTGAATAGATGAATCTGAGATTGTGTGATGCATATCGTATAATCATACCCACGGATACTTGAGGTGACAATGGAGTATCTAGGTGACATTAGGGTTTTGGTTGATTTGTGTCTTAAGGTGTTATTCTAGTACTAACTCTAGGATAGATTGAACGGAAAGAATAGCTTCATGTTATTTTACTACGGACTCTTGAATAGATCGATCAGAAAGGATAACTTTGAGGTGGTTTTGTACCCTACAATAATCTCTTCGTTTGTTCTTCGCTATTAGTGACTTTGGAGTGACTCTTTGTTGCATGTTGAGGGATAGTTATGTGATCCAATTATGTTATTATTGTTGAGAGGACTTGCACTAGTGAAAGTATGAACCCTAGGCCTTGTTTACTAGCATTGCAATACCGTTTGTGCTCACTTTTATCATTAGTTACCTTGCTATTTTTATATTTTCATATTACAAAAACCTTTATCTACCATCCATATACCACTTGTATCACCATCTCTTCGCCGAACTAGTGCACCTATACAATTTACCATTGTATTGGGTGTGTTGGGGACACAAGAGACTCTTTGTTATTTGGTTGCAGGGTTGCTTGAGAGATACCATCTTCATCCTACGCCTCCTACGATTGATAAACCTTAGGTCATCCACTTGAGGGAAATTTGCTACTGTCCTACAAACCTCTGCACTTGGAGGCCCAACAACGTCTACAAGAAGAAGGTTGTGTAGTAGACATCAGTACCCTCTTTTTACTTTTTGTTATTTAGATTAAATAAAGAAAAAGTAGTATTTTCTCTCTGTTTTCTGAATTATCCTTGCAATAAAAAATACCCCAAAAATAAAAGTTCTCCAAATGCCCTGAAAATTTTCTCTGATTTTTTATATAATATTGAAGAATTATTGGCACTGAGAACACACCAGGGGGCCTCACCACCTGCCCACGACGGTCCAGGGCGCGCCTCCTTGCCTCGTGGACCCCACATGGGCCCCCTCCACTTATTCTTGCACCCACACACTTCATCTTCCTCAAGAAAAAATCATCCATCAGCTCAAACCCGAGTTCTAGCTCATCTTGCTGCCATTGTCAATCTCCTTGCTCAAAGCTCCATTCACAAAACTGCTTTGGGGGATTGTTCTTCGGTATGTGACTCCTCCAATGGTCCAATTAGTTTTTGCTCTAGTGTTTTATTAATTGCAAAATTTTGCTGCTTAGGTGACCCTATTCTTGAGCTTGCATGTCAAATTTATGTGGTCAAAAGTAGTTTTAATGCATGATATGGCCTCTAGGCACTTGTGGGAGTAGTTGCTATAAATCTTGCTGAGTTTGGTTCACTTTTATTTTGAGTCACTAAAAATTTCAAAAAAAATTCAGAGGAAGAAATATGTTTAGGAAAATGTACCAATGTGGTTCCTCAAGGAAGCAAGGCCCAAGGCTCGCGATACGTGAGTCGGACAATGAACTATCAAGGGAAGCTCAAGTGCGGCCTTGTGGATGGCCGTCAGAGGAGTTCATGGTCCAGTCAGGCATCAAGGATGAATTTGACACGTATGTGCGTAATGCTGATCTTGAGAGCTTCGTGTCAGATAAGTGTTAGCAATACCTCTATCTAACTGATTCATTTGTGAGAAAGTTTAAATTTACATCCTCGCGCAATTCTCACACTGTTTTATTTGATCTTTATGATAAATCATATACCATGGACATAGAAGATTTTAATACTACTTGTAAACTCCCGCACTCGGGCAATGTTAGTGAACCTCGCAAATATGAATATAAAGACTTTATTGCTAGTATTACTGTGGGGGAATCTAGGGAAATCACACAAGCTACCATAGGGAGCATTCATTTCCCTTCCATACATTATTTTTCTCTCTTCATTGGTAGATGCATTAACGGTAAAGATGAGGCTCGTCACATGTGCGTTCCAGATCTTAGTGTCCTCAAGAGTGCGGTATTAGGTGATAAACAATATAACTTGGGGACTATTGTTGCACGTAGGTTGCATCACAACAATATAAGTGGAGATTTCTTTGGTGGAATTTATGCAACTCGTGTAGCTAACTATCTTGATATACCCATACGTGGAAATGATATTGAGTTTCCTCCTGCTTATCTAGATTATGATGCTATGGTTCGCCACCAGTTTCTTGAGAGGAACGATCAGTTCCTCCAGTACCGGCTAATCTTTGACAGACGGTGCACCGTCAATGTTGCTCTCCTTGCTCCTACTTTCCTTGATTTTCAGGCAAAAAGGAGATAGGTTATAACCAGGGAGGAGGCAAACGAGTACGAGAGGAGGACAGAGGCAGCTCGCCTCCAAGCTGCAGCTCGTCAGGCAGTAGCTGCTGCATCTCAGTACGACCCCAGCTACAACTTTGGATATCCACCAGGCCAGCCGTGTCCATAGACCAACTTAGGCCAAAAGCCTAAGCTTGGGGGAGTATGTATTTCTCACCGACATTACATTCATGTTCACACACTCATGCCAGTTGTCGGTGATCATACTTTTTCATTGTATTATCCATGCTAGTTTAATTTCTTTTAAGCCTTCTTCTTCTGTGTCTGAAAAACCTTAAGAAAAAACAAAAAAAATTAGCTGTAGCATTTAGCTAGTTTACTTTCCATGCCTGTAGTAGTAGTAGTAATTAAAAGGAAAACCCAAAAAGATTTCTCGTTCTTCTTTTACTTGTTGGGAGCTTTCCCGTGTAAATAGTTTTGTTTATTTTCTTTTCTTTGGGGTCGAGAGGAGAAGACCATGATGAAATTGTTGAGTGGCTCTCATATGAATTATTGTTAATCTAACCAAGATCTCATATTACCTTGTCTTCTCCTTTGTATTGAATGCTTGCAGATTCCAGCTTAGTCCAATGCACATGCACTATTATTATTACCCACACCATTCGGTCGTGCAAGTGAAAGGCAATAATGACGATATATGATGAACTGATTGAGATGAGAGAAGCTGGTATGAACTTGACCTATCTTGTTTTTGTAAATATGATTAGTTCATCATTCCTGATTCAGCCTATTATGAATGAAACATGTTTGCAATGACAATTAGAGATTATAGTTGCTCATGCCATGCTTAATTAGCTAGGAGTTTATAATGGTTTACCTTGCGTGCGAACATGCTATTAAAATGGTTGTGATGTGGTATGATAGGGTGGTATCCTCCTTTGAACGATTCGAGTGGCTTGACTTGGCACATGTTCACGCATGTAGTTGAAACAAAATCAACATAGCCTCCACGATATTTATGTTCATGGTGAATTATATCCTACTCATGCTTGCACTCAGTGTTGATTAATTTTAATGCATGTTCATGACTCTTGTCACTCTATAGTTGGTCGCTTCCCAGTCTCTTTGTAGCCTTAACTTGTACTAAGAGGGAATATGGCTTGTGCATCCACTTCCATAAACCCCAAATTTATTCCATATGAGTCCACCATACCTTCCTATATGCGGTATCTACCTGCCGTTCCAAGTAAATTTGTATGTGCCAAACTCTAAACCTTCAAATCAAATTATGTTTTGTATGCTGGAATGGCTCATGTATCAACTAGGGTTGTCTATATCTTCCATGCTAGGTGGCTTATTCTCAAGAGGAGTGGACTCCGCTCCTCATTCATGAGAAAATGGCTGGTAACCGGGATGCCCAGTCCCATGCTTAAATTAAAATAATTGCAAACAAAACTCGCCCAGGATTGTTGTTAGTTGGAGGCACCCATTGTTTCGGACAAGCCATGGATTGATGTTTGTTGGTGGTAGGGGGAGTATAAACTTTACCATTCTTTTTGGGAACCGCCTATAATGTGTGTAGCATGGAAGATATCGAGATCTCTCGGTTGTTATGTTGACAATGAAAGTATACCACTCAAAATATTATTCATCTCTATTTCAAGATCGAGCTCTGGCACCTCTACAAATCCCTGGTTCCCTCTGAGAAGGGCCTATATATTTACTTATATGTTGAGTCATCATCCTCTTATTAAAAAGCACCAGTTGGAGAGCACCGCTATCATTTGCATGCATTACTATTAGTTTACATTGAGTATGACTGTGACTGGATCTCTTTTACCATGAATTACAATGTTTAGTCAGTCCTTGATCTTTAGAGGTGCTCTGCATTTATGTTTTGTGGTCTCAGAAAGGGCTAGCGAGATACCATCTTGTTATATCATATTATGACTGTTTTGAGAAAGTGTTGTCATCCGAGATTTACCATTATTGCTCGCTAGTTGATTATGCCATTGATATGAGTAAACACGAGACCTAAATGTTATTGTGAATATGGTTAGTTCACAATCTTTGCAGAAAACTTGAATGCCGGCTTTACATATTTACAACAACAAGATCAAACAGAGTTTGTAAAAGTTTTTGTTTATCACTTTCAGTTTGTCAACTGAATTGCTTGAGGACAAGCAAAGGTTCAAGCTTGGGGGAGTTGATATGTCTCCATCGTATCAACTTTTCCAAACACTTTTGACCTTGTTTTGGACTCTAACTTGCATGATTTGAATGGAACTAACCCGGACTGATGTTGTTTTCAGCAGAATTTCCATGGTGTTATTTTTGTGCAGAAACAAAAGTTCTCGGAATGACCTGAAACTTCACGGAGAATATTTTTGGAATATATAAAAAACTGGTGAAAGAATCAACACCAGGGGGCCCACACCCTGTCCATGTGGGTGGGGGCGCGACCACCCCCCTGGGGCGTGCCCCCTATCTCGTGGGCCCCCTGAGGCTCCACAGACCTCAACTCCGACTCTATATATTCACTTTCGGGGAGAAAAAAATCAAGGAGAAGGATTCATCGCGTCGCCAAGCCCTAATCTCTCTCGGGAGGGCTGATCTGGAGTCTGTTCGGGGCTCCGGAGAGGGGAATCCGTCGTGATCGTCATCATCAACCTTCCTCCATCACCAATTTCATGATGCTCACCACCGTGCGTGAGTAATTCCATCGTAGGCTTGCTGGACGGTGATGGGTTAGATGAGATTTATCATGTAATCGAGTTAGTTTTGTTAGGGTTTGATCCCTAGTATCCGCTATGTTCTGAGATTGATGTTGCTATGACTTTGCTATGCTTAATGCTTGTCACTAGGGCCTGAGTGCCATGATTTCAGATCTGAACCTACTTGAGATGCCTGAGGACGACAACATGTGGATTATCCTTGGTAGGCCCTTTTTGAATACTGCAGGGGTTGTTATTGATTGCAATAAAGGCAAGGTCACCTTTTATGTCAATGGTAATGTGCATATGGTGCACTTTCCGAAGAAACAATTCCAAGTGAATGGTATTAATGTTATTGAAAAATCTCCGACACTTACTATTGGAAGTTTTCAACTACCTTCACCTACTGCCAAAAAGAAATATGATATACTTATTGTTAGGGACATGCATATCCCTGGTGAGGTAACTTAGTGTTTTACGAAAGTTCTTAGGTTTCATGCTAATTGAAGGTGGTTATTAATAAGACTTGATCAATCTTATTAATGGATCATTTTTTAGAGGTATGAAATTGAAGAATTTAGTAGGCACTACCTTCTGTCCTTACCTTTTATTTTCTGTTTTTCTTAGTTAAATAAAATAAAATGCCATGTTTATCCTATTTTCTGGATTTCCCATGCAATAAAAAATGACCCAAAAATAAAAGTGCTCAGAATGCCCCGAAAATTTGATTTGATTTTTCCTGAATTTTTCTGAATTTTTAATACAAATAACATCAAAGGGGGTGCACCAGGTGGGCACAACCCACCTGGGCGCGCCAGCAGCCCCAAGCGCACCCTGGTGGGTTGTGGTCCCCACGTGGGCCCCTCACTTATCTCTTTAGCCCATGTCATCTCCTACCTCCAGAAAAAAATCAGCATTGATCTCTCTCTCATGTTCTTGCTCTCAAACCTGCGGATTTCGATCTCTTTGCTCGAAGCTTCGTTTCCGAAACTGTTTTGGGGGATTGCTATTTGGTATGTGATTCCCCCATTGCTCCAATTAGTTTTTGCTTTAGTGGATCATATTTTGAATAATTAGCTACTCTTGGTGCTGATATAGATGAGCTTGCATGTTGAATTCTTAGAGTTCTAAGTAGTTTGAATGCTCAATATAGCCTACATGCATGATTATGAGTAGTTGCTATCAATCTTGTGAAGTTTCGTTGATAAAAATTTTGTGGACTAAAAATTTCAGAATTTTACTTATAGGAATAAGATGAGTTTCTTTAGGAAGTTTGCCTCCAAGAAAAGCGCTAAGGGAGTTACTGGGGAATCTTCGGACAATGACCTCCATACTCGTGGAAGGGCGGAGGTGCGGCCGTGCGAATGGCCTCATATCCCCTTCATGGATGGAGTCAGAATCCATCAAGAGTTCGCATAATTTGCTGCTAATTCTAGGCTCACTGATTTCGGCGCAACGGAGTGTGAACAATACCATCTCCTTACAAATTCCTTTGTGCAAAATTTTCATTTTCTGAGTAGGAATAACCCCCCTAAGGTGCAGTTTAATTATACGCTGAAACCCGTCATATACCACTTATTGATTTTTGTGATATTTGTTTGATCCCTTTTGACGGAGAAATAAGAGAGCCTAAACCTGCACAGTTTGAGGACTTTTATTGTACTTTGTTAGTGGGAGATGAGAGAGGAGTATCGAGTGTTACCGCCACCAGCTTGCAGTTTCCTTCTGTGCATTATTTTGCGCTATTTATCGCTAAGTGTTTAGTTGCTAGAGAGTAGGTCGGTGCACTCAATGCTCCCGACTTTGCTATCCTACACTGTGCACTTTACGGCGATAACACTTTTAGCCTAGGGGCTATTATTGCATGTTGCCTGCACCTTGATAGGACTAAGGGCAAAATTCATGGTGGTATTTATGCTACTCGCTTAGCGAGTCACTTTAACATTCAGATTCGCCAACATGATTATCCTCTGCTCAAGGTTTAGTTAGATCACCAGGTGATGATGGATCACCGGCTTACTGATATTGATAACTCTATCCATAATATTCCTTACAACCTGGTTTTCAGTGTGGTTACTCGTGATATTATTCTGTTGGCTGCACCTGCTTTGTTTGATTCTATTGCCAGGGACGGACATAGGATCATGCTTGAGGACATTATTGCCTACTGGAACGCCCAGGCGGAGGCAGAGGAGGAGCTTCAGGAGTGGGACGCTAAGGTGCCTGCTCCACAACACTTCAACGTGGGACCGAATGGCTACTATGAGTGGTGGTTACCAAGCTAGGCCAAAATCCTAAGCTTGTGGGAGTATGTATTTCCATCGACATTACATTCATGTTCGCACATTTCATTCCAGTTGTCGGTGTTCACACTTTTTCATTGTATTATCCATGTTAGATTGATTTTCTCGCTTTCTTCTTGTGTGTTTGAAAAACTTTGAGAAAAAACAAAAATATTTCTTACTTCTGCTCGGTTTTTCTTTCTAGTTTGAGTAGTTGTAGTATTAAAAGAAAACCCAAAAGGATTTCTCATTTCTTCTTCTTGCTTGTTGGGAGCTCTCCCGTGTAAATAGTTTTTCATGTTTTTTATATCTTTAAATTGCTTTCTTCAAGAAAAACTAAAAACTCCAAAAATATTTTAGTGTGTTTCTCTGAATATTCTTTTCTTTTTACTAAGTCATACCAAGGAGAAGACCACGATGGAAGTGTGGAGTGGCTCTCATATGTGTTATTGTTGATCTAACAAAGAGCCCATATTACCTTGTATTCTTCTTTCGAATAAAATGTTTGCAGATTCCAGCTTAGTCCACGGCACTCTTGCACTATTATTATTTTCATATCATTCGGTCCTGGAAGTGAAAGGCAATAATGACGATATTTGATGAATTGGCTGTGGCAGAGAGAAAAGGGTATGAACTCAACTTGTTCTGTTTTTGTAAATATGTTTAACCTAGTATCCGTGATTTAGAAACATGTTTACAATGAAAATAAGAGATTATCGTTTCTCATGTCATGCTTAAGTAGCTAGGAGTGTATAATGATTTATCTTGGATGTCAACGTTGCATTAAAATGATTGTGATGTGGTATGATGATATGGTATCCTCCTCTAAATGTTTCAAGTGGCTTGACTTGGCACATGTTCATGCATGTAGTTGGATCAAAACCGAAATAGCCTCTATGATATTTTTGTTCATGGTGTTCATATCCTACTCATGCTAGTATTCAATATTAATTATGCATAATGCATGTTCATGACCGTTTTGCTCTCTAGTTGGCCGCTTCTTATCATATTTGCTAGCCTTCGCCTGTACTAAGCGAGAATACTACTTGTGCATCAAAATCCTAAACCCAAGTTATTCCAGATGAGTCTGCCATACCTACCTATATGTGGTATTACCCTGCCGCTCTAAGTACATTTGCATGTGCCACCTCTAATAACTTCAAATAAATATCTGTTTTTGTGTGCTTGGATTGTTCACAGAATGATAGGGGGTAGTCGGAATCTTCCATGCTAAGCGCGTTATTCTCATGATGAGTGTTTATTCACTCGTCCTTGGACAAGTGGGGCAGTAATAGGGATTCCCAGTCCAGAAATAAAAAATTGCAAATAATTAAACAAAACTCCCCCTGAATGTTGTTTAGGAAGGAAATAAGGCAATAATAAAGTTGTTATTTATATTTCCTTATATCATGATAAATGTTTATTATTCATGCTAGAATTGTATTAACCAGAAACTTAGTACATGTGTGAATACATAGATAAACAGAGTGTCCCTAGTATGCCTCTACTTGACTAGCTCGTTAATCAAAGATGGTTAAGTTTCCTGACCATAGACATGTGTTGTCATTTGATGAATGGGATCACATCATTAGAGAATGATGTGATGGACAAGACCCATCCATTAGCTTAGCATTATGTTCGTCTAGTTTTATTGCTATTGCTTTCTTCATGACTTATACATATTCCTCTGACTATGAGATTATGCAACACCCAAATACCGGACGAACACCTTGTGTGCTATCAAACGTTACAACGTAACTGGGTGATTATAAAGATGCTCTACAAGTGTCTCCGAAGGTGTTTGTTGAGTTGGCATAGATCAAGATTAGGATTTGCCACTCCGTGTATCAGAAAGGTAACTCTGGGCCCTCTCGGTAATACACATAACTATAAGCCTTGCAAGCAATGTGACTAATGAGTTAGTTGCGGGATGATGCATTACAGAACGAGTAAAGAGACTTGCCGGTAACGAGATTGAACTAGGTATGATGATACCGACGATCGAATCTCGGGCAAGTAACATACCGATGACAAAGGGAATGACATATGTTGTTATGCGGTTTGACCGATAAAGATCTTCATAGAATATGTATGAGCCAATATGAGCATCCAGGTTCCACTATTGGTTATTGACTGGAGATGTGTCTCAGTCATGTCTACATAGTTCTCGAACCCGTAGGGTCCGCACGCTTAACGTTCGATGACGATTTGTATTATGAGTTATGTGTTTTTGATGACCGAAGTTTGTTCGGAGTCCCAGATGAGGTAACGGACATGAAGAGGAGTCTCGAAATGGTCGAGAGGTAAAGATTGATATATTGGAAGGATATATACGGACACCGGAATGGTTCTGAAGAAGATCGGAGATTTTTTGGAGTACCGGGAGGTTACCGGAACCCCCGGGAAAGTTATTGGGCCTAATGGGCCATAGTGGAGGAGAGGAGGTAGGCCACAGGAGGTGGGGCGCGCCCCCTTGCCCCAAGCCGAATTGGACAAGGGGAGGGGGTGCGGCCCCCCTCTTTCCTTCTCCCACTCCCTCCTTTTCCCTTTCCCCCTCTCCGTTGGAAGGAAAGGGGGGCCGAATCCTAGTAGATTTGGAGTCCTAGTAGGACTCTACCCTTGCTGCGCCTCCCCCTTGGCCGGCCTCCTCCTCCCCTCCTTTATATACGTGGGCAGAGGGCACCCCAAAGGCACAACATCAATTGTCTTAGCCGTGTGCGGTGTTGGGGAATGTAGCATGCAATTTCAAAAAAATTCCTACGATCACGCAAGATCTATCTAGGAGATAAATAGCAACTAGAGGGGGAGAGTGTGTCCACGTACCCTCGTAGACCGAAAGCGGAAGTGTTTGACAACGCAGTTGATGTAGTCGAACTTCTTCTCGTTCTGACCGATCAAGCACCGAACGTACGGCACCTCTGAGTTCTGCACACGTTCAGCTCAATGGCGTCCCTTGAACTCTTGATCCAGCAAAGTGTCGAGGGAGAGTTCCGTCAGCACGACGGCGTGGTGACGGTTATGGTGAAGTGATCCATGTAGGGCTTTGCCTAAGCACTACGAGAATATGACCGGAGGCGTAAACTATGGAGGGGGGTGCCGCACACGGCTAACAATTGTTGGTGTGTGTTCTAGCGGTTCCCCCCTTCATATATATATATAGGTTGGTGAGGAGGAGAGGCAGCCAAGAGGGTGCCCCAAGTAGGAGGAATCCTACTTGGGGTCCTCCCAATTCGGCCTCCCCCCTTCCCTATTCCTATCCAGAGTAGGAAGGGAAGAGGGAGAAGGGGGATTCCTATTCCCTTTTTCCTTTCCTCCTTCCCCTTTTCTACTCCAATTTGGCCAGCCCATATGGGAGGGGCGCATCAGCCCCTTAGGGGCTGGTCTGTCCCCCTCTTGGCCCAATAAGGCACATATCTTTACCGAGGGGTGCCCGGAACCCCTTCCGATTACCCGATACATACCCGGTACCCCCGGAACACTTCCGGTGTCCGAATACAATTGTCCTATATATGAATCTTTACCTCTCGACCATTTCAAGACTCCTCATCATGTCCGTGATCTCATCCGGGACTCCGAACAACATTCGGTCACCAAATCACATAACTCATATAATACAAAATCGTCATCGAACGTTAAGCGTGCGGGCCCTACAGGTTCGAGAACTATGTAGACATGACCGAGACACCTCTCCGGTGAATAACAAACAGCAGAACCTGGATGCTCATATTGGTTCCCACATATTCTACAAAGATCTTTATCGGTCATACTGTAATGACAACATGCGTTATTCCCTTTGTCATCGGTATGTTACTTGCCCGAGATTCGATCGTCGGTATCTTCATACCTAGTTCAATATGGTTACCGACAAGTCTCTTTACTCATTCCGTAATACATCATCCTGCAACTAACTCATTAATCACATTGCTTGCAAGGCTTATTATGATGTGGATTACCGAGAGGGCCCAGAGATACCTCTTCGATATTCGGGGTGACAAATCCTAATCTCGATCTATGCCAACCCAACAAACACCTTCGAAGATACCTATAGAGCATCATTATAATCACCCATTTGCATTGTGACGTTTGATAGCACACAAGGTATTCCTCCGGTATCCGGGAGTTGCATAATCTCATAGTCAAAGGAATATGTATATGCCATGAAGAAAGTAATAGCAATAAAACTTAACGATCATTATGCTAAGCTAACCGATGGGTCTTGTCCATCACATCATTCTCCTAATGATGTGATCCCGTTCATCAAATGACAACACATGTCTATGTCTAGGAAACTTAACCATCTTTGATTAACGAGCTAGTCTAGTAGAGGCTTACTAGGAACACGGTGTTTTGTCTATGTATCCACACATGTATCAAGTTTACGGTTAATACAATTCTAGCATGGATAATAAACATTTATCATGATATAAGGAAATATAAATAACAACTTTATTATTGCCTCTAGGGAATATTCCTTCATGCGGTGCCCCCCTCCATAGTTTACCACCTCGATCATATTGTCGTAGTGCTTAGGCGAAGCCCTGCGAGGATCACATCATCAACACCATCACCACACCATCGTGCTGACGAAACTCTCCCTCGACCCTCTACTAGATCAAGAGCTCGAGGGACGTCATTGTGCTGAACGTGTGCTGAAAATGGAGGTGTCGTACATTCGGTACTTGGATTGTTGGATCGTGAAGACGTTCGACTACATCAACCGCGTTACTAAACGCTTCCGCTTTCGGTCTACGTGGGTATGTGGACACACTCTCCCCTATCGTTGCTATGCATCTCCTAGTTAGATCTTGCGTGATCGTAGGAATTTTTTTGAATTACTACATTCCCCAACTGTTTGTATGGACGGTACCTGTCATGGAATTGTCATGGCAGATGTCCTAGTGTGAGGACTTAGTCGTGGAGCCATCACAATAAGGTTAGCAAGGGGTTAATCAGGACAAAGGACACGAGGAGTTTATATTGGTTCGGCCCCTTGCTGTGAAGGTAAAGGACTAATCCAGTTTGAGGTGGTATTGCTAGGGTTTCGATGACCAGGGAGCGAATACGCTTGACCTGGCTCCCGATGTGTTGTTTCTTTTCCCTAAACCGCCTCTGGGTCGTCCCCTTATATACACAGGTTGACGCCCAGTCGGTTTACAGAATCTCGGCTGGCTCATAAACGTGTCTGGCTCGGTATCCACTCTTTCCTAACGTACAATACAAGTTATATACTTTATGGCGGTTTACATCTATGGGTCCTAACCCGTCTCTGGGCCTTGGGCCTTGCTATTAAGTTTCCCTTGTAAAGCGCCATTCTTCATGTCTTCTTGGGCTTCAATACAGGTGAGTCAGTATGAGCATAACCCGACCCCTCCAGGGCGGTTTATACTCAATAGTTATATCCCCAACATTAGGCCCCAGGTTGATTTGAACTTGTTCATATCAATCTTCAATACTTAGAAAAATCCCTTCTTCAATACCTTCATGAAACTTATAACTTGCCATGATGTCATCTTGTGGAATCATGATAATCCGCCGTGACGTCACCTGCCACTACATTTATACAGATCTTAAATCTTTTAATATGCCTTCTTTTCTTTAATGAACCTCCGAAAATCGAGGCGGCTGTACATCGACATATCCGTTTTTTGACCTCCTCGATTCCCGCGCTTGCCACTTATCCATTTGCCTTATAAATAGGACCGGGGGTCCCTTTCGCTTTTCCCCCCGTGCATGTTCGTCTCATGGTCTTCCTCGCAACGCCCTAGCACTCGAGCTCCGCCGCCGCCATTTAACTTCACCTCTGCCCCAATCTTGGCCGCTGCATCAACCTGTTCGGACCAGACTCTGCTCGCGCACCTCCGCCATTCAACAGCTTCAGTAAGTTCTTCTTCCTCCTCTCTATAGATCTGTTTAGGGTTCGCACGAGCTCATAGAAGTTCAGCGCTGTTCTTCCCCTATTCTTCACCGTAGCATACATGGTGGATTCAAAACTTGATAGATTCATGTGCCGTAGTTGCAATAGTCCTTCCGTTGTCATTAGATCATCTCTTTTATGTAGAAAAAACTGGAACTTCATAGACTGCTCAAGTACCCCCTTTTTAGGTTTGAATGCCTTTTGTTTTTCTAACATGTGGTAGATCTGAAATTGCAATATAAAACTGTGAAACCTGTTTTTCCTCACTTAGCCATTTTCGACCGCAGATCTATACTTTCAATGTCCATGTAGGCGGTTTAACTTCAGAAAATAATAACCTGCCATGTACCATTAGTCCCCTCTTAAACCGCCAATTTCTGTAACTTGATAACGTCAATCTCCGGTCTACCATACTTGTATGTTTGAACAATTTCTGCCCTTTAACCTTTAACGGATTAATCATAAATCTTAAACCGGCACAAACCTTCATTCAGGTCACCGAACAAATGGCCAAGTCGTTTTATGCTTGCAACTAGGTTCCGTCCTAGATTACAAAAGAAGAACTGAACGAATGTGTTGCAACTGGCGCTTTATCAAAAAAGAATGTCATCCATTGGAGAATCCCCGGTCCAGAAAATCCTCCTGAGCCCAAGGATGGTGAAGTGGTTGTGTTTGTTGATCATCTGAGTCGCGGATTTAAACCTCCCGGATCAAAAAAAAATCGTGATGTACGTCATTATTTCCAACTCCACCCTGAAGATATCGGACCTAACTCTGTGTCCAATATATGCAACTTCCAAGTTTTTTGCGAAGCTTACTTACAAGAAGAGCCCACAGTCAAGTTGTTGAGAGATTTTTTTCTACTTGAACCGCCGTACCGAGTTTACTGGCGGGCCCAATACTGAACTTGGTGGGGTGTCAATTCAGAAAAGGAAAGATGTCAGCTTCCCTCATGCCAAGCATCACAGCCACCCCAAGGATTGGAATCAGACTTGGTTCTACTACCGAGACACCTCTCCTACTGGTGAGAACCCTCTACCGGGTTACCGTGCTCATCAGCTCACCAGTACACATCCACTCCCCCAAAGACTCAGCGCAAAGGAACGGGCCAAATATGCCCCACAGCTTTTGAAGCTCAGAGCCTTTGTGGCAAACGGTTTGACAGGCATTGAGTTTGTTCGTTGATGGGTCTCTTGGAGCATTTTACCCTTCAGCCGTCGTCCCGGCTTAATGTGTGAGTATACAGGGGACGTTAAAGACCCTCAATGGCACACTGATATTCATCTTACTGATGATGAAATCATTGAATCTATCAAGAAAATGTTGGATGAACCGGTGGTTGACTACAGTAAAACGGGGCTTAGTCCTTTCTGCGCCACAAATAAACCGCCAGCTGTAAGAACTATTTAACTCATGTTTCAATACATGTTTTTAATACTCCCTTATGTTCTTTTCCAATTTTTAACAGGGCGATGATCCATTTTGGAAGAGGAAAGCGCAAGATAAACCGGCTAAAACACCCCGCGCCAAGACCAAGGTCACGAAGAAACCTGCCAAGAAGAAAACGACCGACTCTTTCGAGTTAATCATTAATAATGATGATCCGGAGTCAGAGGTAGAACTTGATTCACTTGGCTCTTTATTCATGCACCTCATTGACAATGACTGTTATCAGGATGAAGCAGAAGCCAGCCACACGAGTGACGTAGAGGTAATTACTCTCTCATCCGGTTCAGACTCTCTGCCCACGCAGAGAACCCGACAAGCAATCCGAAAAGTAAAATTTTCTCATCCCCTAGCTCACTTGGATATGAACTTTATTTTTAAGAAACAGCAACATGAAGCTCGCCGCACAACCCGGCATAGCAGTCATGTGGTCACTTCGTCCGGTTTACCGAACACACCGGTTCGTAAACGCCGCCCAGAGGTCTCTCATATTTCTGACACATCTTATCCCAAGGCGGGTTATTTCCGACAACCTCTTAATCCGTCTGATTCGAACTATCAGGGAACTTCTCATTCATCTTCTGGCGAGTCCACGGGGACACAACTTCCACCTCTCAAAACTATTCCTGGGTGAGTATATTAAACTAACCCTTTACACCTTATGTTTGCTTACTAACCTTTACGTTCGTCCCTTTCAGAGCCAAGGCTAGACCCAGCAAAAAGGCCAAGTTCAATAAACAGGCTAATGACAACATGGCAGCTGATCTGGAAAAGACCCCAGAGCCGTCTGAACCAAATGCTGATGCTATCCTTGATGATCCGCCACCACAAGATCATGAAACCTTTGTTGAACAAATGGAAATTGATCCGATGGCTCATGATGATAAACCGCCAAGCCCAACCAAATCTGTTGATGACAAAACAGACAATGTTGTCGTTAATGGTGTCAGCTATATGGCCCCAGGCAACCCCACTGTTTTGTCAAAACATAGTGCTAAGGAAGAATTTTCTGCTGTGGATAAGGGCAAGTGGAAGGTGGATTTGGAAAGTTATGCCCATCTCAGTGCCCAAGATATTCATTCTGGGTTTTTAAACCGACTATACACCAGCCATGATTATGAAGCCGGTTTACTGAACATGATGAAGGAGCGATATGAGGTAAACGCGGCTGATCTCTGCATAATTACTCTTCCCTTATGCCCGGTTTAGGCTACCAACTCTAGTAGCCCCCAAGGGTCGGTTTATAATACTGATATGAACCGGGACTTTAGAAAATACTTCAACTTTGCATGTGTAGCCCCTAAGGGCCGGTTTATCTTTTCAAGATGAACCAGGTCTTTATACTGCAAGACTCAAAATTCATTGAACACCTTTGTAAACCGGTGAACCACCAAGCTGATTGCTGGAAGAAAAATCCATAGTTTTTAACTTGAGCAAATATGCATTAGTCCCCAAGTGCCAAGTATATGACTTGTCATGTGCTTGGGACTTTGTAACAAATTTGGAGAAGAAGCAATAGACATTAGCCCCCAAGTGCCAAGTGTATGACTTGTCATGTGCTTGGGACTTCAAATATGTACTACCAACTCACAAATTGCATATCTCTTGCAGGCTGAGCTTAGCAAAAAAGAAAGCCAAGTCACGGACCTTCAAGAAAATATCAAAACTCAACAAGCCGAGACTTCCAAGGCCAAAGAAGAGCTGACCAATGCTTTAGCAGCCATGGAAAAACTGAAGGAGAGCTTTAAGAGCGAGCGGGCAGGCTGGGATACAGAGAAAACCATTCTGCTGAAGAAAGCTGAGAACGCGGAAGCGGCCCTTAATCCGGTAGCAGAGGAGTTAACTGGCTTGAAACGGCAAATAAATGCCATGACTACTGTTGTTTTTGGTAAATAATCATCTTCATAAACCAGAAACATGTATTATCTAATAAACTGCCGGTTTACCAATGTTTTTGACAATGCAAGGAGTCGCGTTGGTCATCTTGGCCCAGATATGCGTCAAAGACTGAAAACTGCCTATACATTTATAGAGCAGTTATATACCGGCGTACAACGGGTCATCTGCACAGCCTCCCATAACAAAAACGCCCCCAACCTTGATCAAGGATACGTTAGTAAGGCTAGCTGTGATGCCTGCTCGGATTGAGGAACTGAAGAAATCAGCTGCCAGGGCGAGTGCTCTTACTGGGTTAACTCGGGCTAAAGCATGGATATCTGATCTTGACCCGGCCGATATTGGAAACGGCTATCCGAGCATAAAAGAGGACAGGTCAGATTTTGATAATGATGACCTCAGAGCTTTGGCGAGGGAAATGCGTCCATTGGCTAGCAAATTGGCTGAAGAAACTGATCTTTCACATTATCAGTCAATTTATGATGCCAACAACAAGAAAGTTAATGCGCCAAGTTGCAACACTCCAAATCTTATTCCGCCAATCCGTAAGCATACTTATGCTCCTGACGTTGATCCATCCTCACTTATAAGTGATGAAGCTGTATTCAAAGCCTTAACTGGGATTGACGGTGTCCTGGACTAGGGGGTACTCACCACGTCGTCTCCCGATCTATTAGATTGGGCCGAGGACCCTCGTGGACGTATACTCATGGGCCAGTTCGGACGGCTGTCGCATACAAGGAAGATTCCACAAGACTTGGCGATCAAGACAAGGACTTCTCCCCACCGGCGTATTCGGCTAAGACTCTTGTTATCCTAGGCCTCCGGTGCATTATATAAACCAAGGCCAGACTAGTCGATAGATATACAACTCCATATACAACAATCATACCATAGGCTAGCTTCTAGGGTTTAGCCTCCTTGATCTCGTGGTAGATCTACTCTTGTACTACCCATATCATCAATATTAATCAAGCAGGACGTAGGGTTTTACCTCCATCAAGAGGGCCCGAACCTGGGTAAAACATCGTGTTCCCTGCCTCCTGTTACCATCCGGCCTAGACGCACAGTCCGGGACCCCCTACCCGAGATCCGCCGGTTTTGACACCGACATTGGTGCTTTCATTGAGAGTTCCGCTGTGTGATCGACAAAAGGATCGCTGGCTCGCCTGCAGATCAACTGCGACTTCGGCATCTTCGTCACCAGCTCGACTGGTCACCTTGGTTCGACCAAGAATTGCGCCCCATGTTCGGATCACCATGTTCGGACGAGGGCCTTCATCAAACATCAACTCCGATCTCTATCAAGATCACGGAGGAATCATCCATGGAGCTCGGAGGCTCAACGTCAACATTGCCCTCAAGCGATCTGGACAGCAAACTCGTATCTGCTGCCACCACCTCCTCGAGTATCGCTTTGACGATATCTTTGGTGGAATTGTGCAGAATTGAGTCTACAACAACCCTGGAAAATTTCGTCGAGTTCCGATGGAGGAATCTCTGGCAATCCACGATATACCGGAGCCCTGTCAAATCTGGACGGGAATTTGGATGTGTTTAGGGCGTGGTGTCCAACTTCTAGCTCGAACGTCCTTTGGAAGATCCAACCATTGATCGGCTGCGGAATTCCTGTATCTACCACCTCTCAAAATTTCAGTTTGATCCAACCGTCCAAACTCCGGGAACCTTCCGATTAGTGCATCACTTTTCGGATCTGTTTTCTGCGCGAAAACGAATCCGACCCGATTTCATCTTTTCTATGAACGGGATTTTGGACATCCCTTTTGAAGGAAGTTTTGTATGGGGTATTGTGTTTTGTTCCCGAACACATCCCACTAACTTTAAGATCTTTTGAACATGATCTTCAACATCATGCTGGTGTCAGACCAGTCCGGCAATATTACTCCACGGCTGCCGACCTGCGCTAAGACACGGCGTCACTTTCTTGAGCCGAGCTCAACTTCTTCGGATCATCATCTCGGCAAGCCGAACAAGAGTTCGGCATCGCGAAGGATAAATCATCACCAACATCGCCGCCCCACAGATTACACGGAGCGGGCATACCGGCATCGCCGCACGGTTGCTTCATCAAGCCGGCATCGACCACGTCACGACCTGAATCGACAGGGCCGCACTATCGCTTCTTCAAGCTGGTGTCCATCACACCGACCTACTTCGACTCATCGGCTGACATCGGGGCTTCGACATCTCGGCTAGACCGGGGGCTTCGCCATCTCTTCATCAACCTACTCTGGACACTTCGGCGTCACTAGCTGACCAGCTCTGTCACGTTAGCTGGGCCGAGGGCTTTGCCTCGGCGAGCCAACCTTTATTAGCATTGCCATGCCGTCGTTTTATCGCCCATCAGGCAATGGGTGTGCGGATAGAGTCCCAATTTTGGGAATCACCTTCCTTCGGATTGCTACAACAAATAAACCAGGTGCTATCAATCCCTAATATTTTTTGCTTGTTTGGGTTCATTTTTCCCAAGGAATTATTACTCTGGTTTGTCCATCATATGTACACAGGTCAATTTCCGTACATAGTCCGGCGAACGCCGCATCCGAAGCTCGGACCGACCTGCGAATTCAGGCTTTGCCACGCCTTTACCGCATCACGCCGACGCCCTGCATCGACATTGACTTCGGCACCAGGCCATATTTCTTTTATTACTCACTTTGCATAAATTATTTATTATGCAACGATTTTTTTAATTATTATTATTACTATTATCTCCGGTTTGCACTACTTTTTGTGCACAGGAAAATGATCCGGGGACTTCGGCATCACTCTGCCGGTCTGCATTGACCGTGCTATGTCACCACTTCGGCGTGTCGAGCTCTCCGCTCCGCCACATCGGGACCGGCTTGGGGGAGGGAACCTTGCCCCGCATCAAGCTCGGACCGCGTCATCAATGCCGAACACATTAACCAGCTAAGTCGCTTTCATGCTCAAAGCTTTAATTTCTAACTTGTGTTCGGTTCGACCAAGCATTATACTTTTTTGGAAAAAAGTTGCTTGTAAAAAATTTCCTTGTCCAAACTTTGTTTGTGACGCATAAATTCAAATACCCCGTTTACTTGGGGGCTTCCTTTATGAAGCTTTTCCTTTTGCATATGATTATACTTGTACGGCTTCGTTCCTTGTTCGTGTATTACGCCACAATATGCACCATGTTGACTTAAGCGATTTGCAAGCTGGGTTGCCTCGCTCCTATGTTTACCCCTACATTCCCGATTGTTCGGCTAGGGAGTAAAGGGAGCACCTCTGCGATTGTCACGATCGGGTCACCCGAGCCGGACCTCAGACTGGGTGAAGCCGAAAGCTAGCGCTCTTATAGTTTTCAATGATGGTCGGCACACAATAGAACTCATGAGTACAAAAAATCTATTGCACAAGTCTCATAATAACAATGAGCACCGAAGAAAGGTATCGGTGGGGGTACTATTTTCTTCGAAGATGCTTCTTACACTTCACGGTAATATAGCATAAGTTCCCTGAGCGCGCTTTGTCTGTTACAGCCTTATGGCCTGATTGCCTGGTTATTGGAAACACCGTCGATATTCTCGACCGATTGAGTACATAACACTTTTCAGTCCTTGACCGAAGAAGGAGAAGCTGACGGTCGGTTAAGACGCGTTTAAAGTTCGGTTGAACATAGATATGATATAAGTACTTCGGTACATGCAATCATTCTTCTACCCAAGTCACTTGGGGGCTCTTAAGTTTATTTGAGCCGTTTTATAATAAGTGTTCTTCTTCTCAGTCGTTGCAAAGTTCTATTATTATTATTTATCACTCCTTTTTTTCAACGCGAGTGTGCGGTCACTAGCCGGGGAGCCTAATTTCTCTCTCAAAGCCGCTAGAGTTTAGTCTGCTAAACTGGCCTAATGAGAAGTACTCCGCCCTCGGGATAGGAGGTTGAAGCCGTAGGCTGACCCGCTCGAAGTCTTGAGATAGGATGTGTCATGTTAAAGGACGACAGAAACACTTCTTTTTTCAAAGACCAATTTTCGGATTGGCACCGAACACTTGATCTTGTTCGGACGTCATGTTTTTACTGACGTTTCTTGGTTTTCCAAGCTTTTTGGCACTTTTAAACTATTTGTGCTTTTCCAGCATTAGTCTCGCAGTGCAACGACGGACACCTTTAGGGATTCGGCAAAAACATTCTCAGATATTGCTATATATGCATCGGTTTCGAATTGTGTCTTCGGTCAATAGTTGGGTTGCCCGACTCCTGCACTTGCTTCCTACGTTCCGTTTTGTTCGGCTAGGCATGCAAAGGGAGAACCACTGAGATTGTGCTTCCAGCTCACGTGGTTAAGCACCTTAGTGGAGAAAGCCGAAAACTGACTGTCACAATAAGCGTAAACTGGTCAGCGATCCGATGACTATGACGGGCCATTCATAACATTGGCCGAAGTGTTTACGGCTTGACCTCGACTGTCGTCGAACACTACCGGGGGCTATTAACTGGCCTCCCAAACTAAATCCTCGATATTTTGCTCTTACATTCGAGCTGAGGTTTCATGATCATGCTTAGCATGACAACCCAAAGAAAGGAACCGATAGCGGGACTATTTTCTTTGAAATACATTTCTTCTGTTAAACAGTAATATAACATATCTCTCTGCGTACCTTTGTGTATAAAACCGTGTGGCCAGATTGCCTTGTTTGTCATAAATCTTTGCCCTCATAAAGGCTTTATAAAGTAGGACAAACACTCCTCGGCTACTGGCCAAGGAGGTGGAAGCCGATAGTCAGTGAACAAAGTTTTGTACAATGCGGATCCGAGCATTAATGACGTAAAGTACTTGGATACATAGAGTCATTACACATAATTTGTGATTTTACTATGGATATTGATCCTTAATTCGGCCACCCGTGCCCGCATTAAGGCTCGGGGGCTACTGGGCTTCAGGCTTATTATTCACAAATATTAAAGGGGCACATCGATCCCCTGATCTGGTGTTGCCACCCGACCAGTGTCTCGGGGGCTACTGCATTGCTTGTCCAATGCAGAAAATTTTATGTGCAATATAGTTTCCGAGGAGGTTTTGATCCTCAGGTTGGTTGGCCGCACCCAACCTGAGTCTTGAGGACTGAGCACGCTGCTTTTGTGTCCCGAAGTATTCTGCCGAGCTAGGACTTGATCCTCAGGCCGATTTTGCAAATCAACCTGAGTCTCAGCGGCTACTGGGATCAGCGGTCTTATGTCATCCTTCATGTGCATCTCGGGTTTTAGACCGATACACACCTTGAGGGCTACTGGCTATATATCTCGGCAGAGAATAAATTGCACCAATAAAAAATATTGACAAAAAATCGGTCCATAGTCGGGGTGGTGCACCACCTCGGAAGCAGTCCGGCATAAAGCTCGGGCGCTAGTGGCTGGCTCCATAGAGGGCATTTCCGGCATTAAGCTCGGCTAAACTCCTTCAACTTTTTTGAACCAAGGTGATATGACACCTCGGATATAGTCCGGCATTGGAGCCTGGACACAGTCCAGCGTTGGAGCTCGGATATATTTCGGCGTTGGAGCTCGGATATACAATCCGGCGTTGGAGCTCGGATACATAGTCTAGCGTTGGAGCTCGGATACATTCCGGCGCTAGAGCTGGGAAGCGGTCCAGCGTTGGTGCTCGGCTGCAAAAGATACCTCGAATGCAGTCCGGCGTTGGAGCTCGGACGCAAGAGGACCATGCCTCCCGGGAACAACTTCAAACCCGAGGTGTGGCATAAAAATAAACAAGGCATTGATAAATGCCGGAAACTTAAAGGGGCTCCTCGGATACCCGACGTGTAAACTCGTCGAATGCATTTCAGCGATCCTCAAGAACGAAGATAAAGAAGATTTGTTGAACCAGTTTTCAAGACCGGCAACCGAAGATGAAGAACAGTTCGGAAGAATCGAGGAGCGTCCCTAACTTGAAGACCGGTTCAGGGGGCTACTGACGGTGTCCTGGACTAGGGGGTACTCACCGCGTCGTCTCCCGATCTATTAGATTGGGCCGGGGACCCCCGTGGCCGTATACTCATGGGCCAGTTCGGACGGCTGCCGCATACAAGGAAGATTCCACAAGACTTGGCGATCAAGACAAGGACTTCTCCCCACTGGCGTATTCGGCTAGGACTCTTGTTATCCTAGGCCTCCGGTGCATTATACAAACCGAGGCCAGGCTAGTCGATAGATATACAATTCCATATACAACAATCATACCATAGGCTAGCTTCTAGGGTTTAGCCTCCTTGATCTCGTGGTAGATCTACTCTTGTACTACCCATATCATCAATATTAATCAAGTAGGACGTAGGGTTTTACCTCCATCAAGAGGGCCCGAACCTGGGTAAAACATCGTGTTCCCTGCCTCCTGTTACCATCCGGCCTAGACGCACAGTTCAGGACCCCCTACCCGAGATCCACTAGTTTTGACACCGACAGGGATCGACTGGTCAACCGCTGACTTCCAGCAACTGGGTAGAGACAAGGAGGATGAACCGGCGCAAGATGATCCGCGACCTTCAAGCCAGCCCAAGCAAGATTCATAAACTGGTAGCCGGTTTAGCTTCTTCCTTCTCCAAGACTTGTTGAAAAACAATTATTCTTACGGGCATCAAACGCCTTGTAATAGGCTAGGTTAAACTCTTTATCTGTTATGCCACCGTGCATATATTTGTTGCAGGACATTGTTAATCCGACATGTTAAGATATGCTTATGTTTGGTCATGGTATTTAGCAATATGAAATCTGCTCCTACATATAACAGAAAGAAAAATGTGTCCTGACAGTTTACCGCTAGACAGGTTATCATGTCCAATAACATAGTTTATAACCAAGGCTGGACTTAAGAATAACCATATAATTGAGCATATAGCATAGCTATGATATTTGATCACACTGTTGTTTTATCAAGCCAGTATAAGGGTGATAGCCCAAAACTTGAACACTGGTAATTATATTGCCAGTTTATGAAATAAACCGGGCCGGGTTAATAAACACCGAATATTATGTTACCTTATATTGGCTATTTATAAGCAGAAATCAGGCCGTGTTAATAAACACTGGTGCATTATAATCATAAAGCATGATAAGCCGCATTAAATAAACCTAAAAATCAGGAGGATGTAAGTAGTCATAACTGTGGTATTGCACCGATCAAGAGGGTATAAGCTATGGTTCGGATACGACCAAAAGCCCCCAAGTGATCATCCTGGTGGCCTTACGCCGATCAAGAGGGTATAAGCTTTGGTTCGAATACGACCAAAGCCCCCAAGTGATCATCCTGGTGGCCTTACGCCAATCAAGAGGGTATAAGATGTGGTTCGAATACGACCAAGCCCCCAAGTGATTATCCTGGTAGCCTTACGCCAATCAAGAGGGTATAAGTTGTGGTTCGAATACGACCAAGCCCCCAAGTGATTATCATGGTGGCCTTACGCCAATCAAGAGGGTATAAGCTATGGTTCAAATACGACCAAGCCCCCAAGTGATTATCCTGGTGGCCTTACGCCGATCAAGAGGGTATAAGCTTTGGTTTGAATACGACCAAGCCCCCAAGTGATATTGTGGGTTGTGCCCAAGGGGCACCTATGTTTGAGCTGTGCTTTTACAACAGACTCTCTTTGGTCCCTGTAATCTGGGTAGCAAGCCCCCAAGTTTTTTTTTGATTGGCTTATAAGCCGGTTCAAAGGGTAATCATAACTTCATGCCTAAGCCGGAAGCCCCATGTAACCAAAACTCATGTAAGAGAAAACGACAGAGGCCTTGCTTTAGCAGGGATGCTGGTTTATTATATCAATCATAATATATACATTGTCTAAAATATGTACATAAGGAGAGCATGTGGCTCAGGTGTAGTAAGGCCGAAGATGAGCAATATTCCACGATCGGTGGGTCTCCTCCTCTGATTTACGTGAGTCTTTGTGCTCTCGAACATCGATAAGGTAGTATGACCCATTGTTCAGATTCTTGCTGACAACAAAGGGTCCTTCCCAAGGTGGGGATAACTTGTGCATATCAGTCTGGTCCTGGATGAGCCGGAGCACCAGATTGCCTTCTTGAAAAGTTCTGGTTTTAACCCGGCGGTTGTGGTAACGGCGCAGATCTTGCTGGTAAATCGCCGAACGAGCCGATGCGATCTCACGCTCTTCAACTAACAGGTCAAGTGCTTCCTGACATGCTTTTTCATTGTCGGTTTCAACATAAGCCGTCACGCGGGGCGAGTCATGACGGATGTCACTAGGGAGAACCGCCTCTGCTCCATAAACCATGAAGAAAGGCATGTAACCCATAGACCTGTTGGGTGGTATTAATGCTCCATAACACGGAAGGTAATTCCTCCACCCAACAACCCGGCGTCCTCTACAGGGGAACCATAAGCCGGTGCTTGATACCTCTTAAGATCTCTTGATTGGCTCTCTCAGCTTGACCATTAGATTGGGGGTGAGCCACTGATGATACATCAAGCAGGATATGCTCACGTTGACAAAAGTCCTTCATAGCACCCTTGGAGAGGTTAGTGCCATTGTCTGTTATAATGCTGTGTGGAAACCCAAAGCGGAAGATCACCTTCTTCATGAATTGAACCGTTGTTGCTGCATCACACTTACTCACTGGCTCTGCCTCTACCCATTTAGTGAACTTATCAACCGCTACCAAAAGATGAGTCTTCTTATCCTTGGATCTCTTAAAAGGCCCAACCATATCAAGCCCCCAGACTGCAAATGGCCAAGTAATTGGAATCATCCTCAACTCCTGAGCCGGAACATGAGCTCGATGTGAAAACTTCTGACAACCGTCACACCTTCTGACCAAGTCCTCAGCATCAGCATGAGCCGTCAGCCAATAAAAACCGTGACGAAAAGCTTTGACTACCAGAGATTTTGAACCGACATGATGACCACAATCTCCTTCGTGGATCTCACGCAAAATCTCACAGCCTTCTTCAGGAGACACACAATGCTGAAACGCCCCTATGATACTGCAATGATGCAACTCCCCATTGACAATGTTCATTGACTTGGACCGCCGGATTATCTGCCTGGCCAAAGTTTCATCCTCAAGTAACTCACCCCGGGTCATATATGCCAAATAGGGAACTGTCCTGTTGGGGATATTACTATTAGATGTAAACCGGCCAGGAGTAGCCGGGTTAACTCTATGAAGATTAGAAGCCCATGAAGACATAAGGATGGTGGCGCTTTACGAAGGCCCAAGGCCCAAAGGCGGGTTAAGGCCTATAGATATAAACCGACTTTCTCATGTAACTTGTATTGTAAGATAGGAAGGATAGAGAACGAGCCGGACACGTTTATGATCCGGCCTCGGGACTCTGTAAACCGGCGGGCGTCAACCTGTGTATATAAAGGGACGACTCGGCAGCAGTTTAGGGGCAACACACAACAACTCGATAGCTAGGCAAAGAGGATTCGCTCCCTGGTCATCGAAACCCTAGCAATACCAACACAGCTAGACGTAGGCTTTTACCTTCATCGAAGGGGCCGAACTAGTATAAAAACTCTCATGTCCCTTGTCCGGTTTAACCCCTTTAAGCTAACCCGTAGCGATGGCTCCATGACTAAGTCTTTTCATGAGGACATCTGTCGTGACAAAACCACGACAGTTGGCGCCCACCATGGGGCTATCGCACGATGGTTTCGAGGTCTTGAAGGGCAGCTTCGAAGGACTCAAGGGATACGCTGTGGGCCCGATGACTAAGAGTCATCGCGGCAAGCTCTACATCGATGACGCGGGATGCGGTCCCGAGGCCGGTTCAATTGAATATGGGTACTGGGTCCCCTTTGGCGGGATTCACGTCTTCATCGGCAAGATCGGCGAACCGGGCCCTGAGCCGGACACCTGCACCGACATCATCGAGATGGCTCAGCGTGCAAGCCCTGCCCAGGTTCAGCCCGCAGCAAGGCATGTTTTCGTAGGTGTCATCCATGGAGCGGAATATGAGGATGGATCGGCATATGATGGGGAAACCATTGTCTGTTCTTATGACAAGTCTTCAACCGGAGAGACCGAGTCACTGTATCAGCTGCAGGATGGCCGGATTAGTGGAGGTCCCGATGGCAACAATATTCCAAACCCCCTCGATCTGCCAAGCCGGGTCCCTGTGTTCATGGCCGGTACACAACCAGCACAACACTCTTCTACCACCGCGGCAATGCTCTCCGGCTCAGTAACAGCAACGCCAGCGGGAGCAGGAGGCTCTGCACCGCCTCCGGCTCAGGTTTTGTCTGATTTGTTCGACGCTTTGGCAATATTGTTGGCAGCAGAAGTGGATGCAGCAACCCGAGATCAGCACAATGCGGAGATTGCAAAGGTGAAAGATCAGATAACTTAGGCTAAAGCGGACCTAGCAGCAGAGAACGCCAGGATGGATACATAACGGGCCGAGTTGGAAGCCCAGGCTTACCGGCTTAGGCTTGATCAGAGTGCCTTAGACAATGTCATGAGGAGGAGATACCGGTCGCACCTCCCGTCGGGCTATGAACCAAGAAATCTCTTCAACACGCCAGGAGCAGGAACCAGTAACCAGCCGGTGGTAAACCGGATTGAGGCACCAGTAACAGGAGCGCCAGTTCAGCCGCGCACGATGAACCCGCCTCGTTAGAACAACATTGTGCCACAGTACGTTCTGATGCCCCGGGGTCATTACTCCAACCCGTTGGATAACATTGTGGCCGCCGCTTCACGATTGGCAGCCCTCCCAATTGACGGCAAGTCACCGGTGGCGATTGAGACATGACGGGCCAGAGAGCTCCTTCAAATGGCTTTAAACCAACAGTAGGCTTATTCGCATAGTCGCGAGAGGATTCATTCCACCCCCCGTCCAAGCCGGAGCTACAGCAGGCATGTTGAGGATGAACCGACCGTGTTAAGTAGTGCACGTCACCATTGTCGGTGTCAAAACCGGCGGATCTCGGGTAGGGGGTCCCGAACTGTGCGTCTAGGCCGGATGGTAACAGGAGGCAAGGAACACGATATTTTACCCAAGTTCGGGCCCTCTTGATGGAGGTAAAACCCTACGTCCTGCTTGATTAATATTGATGATATGGGTAGTACAAGAGTAGATCTACCATGAGATCGAGGAGGCTAAACCCTAAAAGCTAGCCTATGGTATGATTGTTGTATGATGAAGTTGTCCTACGGACTAAAACCCTCCGGTTTATATAGAAACTGGAGAGGGTTAGGGTTACACAAAGTCGGTTACAATGGTAGGAGATCTTGAATATCCGCATCGCCAAGCTTGCCTTCCACGCCAAGGAAAGTCCCATCCGGACACGGGACGAAGTCTTCAATCTTGTATCTTCATAGTCTTGGAGTCCGGCTGAAGGTATAGTCCGGCTACCCGGACACCCCCTAATCCAGGACTGCCTCAGTAGCCCCCGAACCAGGCTTCAATGACGATGAGTCCGGCGCGCAGATTGTCTTCGGCATTGCAAGGTGGGTTCTTCTCCAAATTCCGTGTACCTGCTGAATAATGTCCGATTTTCGTAATGTAGCGCACCTTGGCTTCCACGCCCAATAATGGCCGTCTTCCACGTGTTAAACGAATGCGAAAAGTCGGGGTGTTTTTACATTCACACCCCTAGCCGTATAAACGAGCCGCCTATTTAATGGGATGGGGATTCAGATCCAAACCACATCTTCTCCTCTCCGCGAGTAATCATCAGAGCGCCTCCAGCAAAGGTCCATTCCAACATGGCCAGCCGTCGCAGCTCCTCCTCTCGCCCTTCTAGTCCTAAACCTGGAGACTGGGAGAGGTGCCCCATCCCGCACAGCGAGCTAGTGTCGCTTCAGGCCAAGGGATTTCTCCCTCAGGCCTATATGGTCCCGGTCCGAGCCGGACTCGCCACCTATAATGGCGGAGAGCAAGCGGAGAGCACCCCCAATCCCGCCAAAGGAGAGCGGGTGTGCCTCGTCCCTTGTCTAATAAGAGGACTTGGATTTCCAATTCATCCATTTCTCTGTGGGCTTCTGGAGTTCTACGGCCTCTAGCTGCACAATCTCACGCCCGCCTCTATATTGCATATCGCAGGCTTCGTCGCCCTTTGCGAGTTATTCTTGGGTGTTGAGGCTCATTTCGCGCTGTGGAAGAGGTTATTCTGCCTGGTACCCTGCTCTCAAGAGGGGTCTATATATCAAGTGGGCGGAGCCGAAGTGTGGCGTATCGCCGGGACCGGATATCTATCCGGAACCCCAAAGAAGGCGTCCGAGGACTGGCCTTTGGAATGGTTTTATATAGATGATGTCCCGCTACCGGATCCCATCCGGGCTGGTCTCCCCGAATTCAACAGTGCTCCCTTAAAGAAACGCCTAAGCTGGCGTCCGCGGAGCTCTCAGAGAGAAGGCGACAGGGACGTCCTTCACCTGATGGGTCGGATAAGACTATTGGCTCATTCCGGACTAACCATGATTGAAGTCATGGCCGCATGCATTATGCGGGGGGTACAGCCGCTTCAATATAGAGGCCACCCCATGTGGGATTTTAACGGGGAGGATGACGCCACCCGTTGCGGTCGTAAGGGGCCAGCCTCAGCCGCCGCTCTAGTAAACATCTTATCCTCTTTGTACAAGGGAGAAGAGGAGGAATTCCTCCGCGTCAACCCGCAGGGCGGATTTTCTATGTATAACCCTCCGAGTTGAGTAAGTGGACAATTGTGCTTGCGCATCCGTTTTATATTCCCATGATTAAATATGTAGTCTTCCGATTTCAACGCAGGAACTGCGTCAGGAAGTAAAGGATATAAACAGCCGTCCCCCACAGCCCGAGGATCCAGAACGGTCCCTCGATCCGGACTCCGAAGAGGATCCAGACATATCGGTGGAGCTGATTGACGGGGTGTTTCATCAGCTAAGCAAGGACAATACCTTGGTGGCCATTACGGCTGATTACCCAGGGTTAATCCCGGCCTCCCAGGTAATAGAGAGCGGAGTCTCATCCCCTTGAGAAGGAATCCATTCTCATGCATTTCAGTTTTCTTGACAACGACCGTGTTTTGCAGGGGAGGTTTCTGAGGCGGGAGGCCAAACCTGCGGCGACTAGCCAACGAGGGGCCGCAGGGCCCCGTGGGGTAAAAAGGAATGTAGTCCGGACTGAGACGCCGGCGCAAAGGTATAGCGCACCCTCTTTTTCCCTGGTGTTATTCCTTCAGGGCATATTAACGTTCGTGTTGTCTTCAGGACGAAGAGACCTCGCCGGACTACATCCGGAGAGGTTGCCAATCGCGCCTCCACCAGCCAGGCTCCAACGCCTGGCCCGGAAGCAGAAGCGAACACAAGGCGCGCACCGGACGCTCCTTCGACAGAGGATGCGGACAGGCTGTCTGCCACCAATTCCGAGGTGGAGAGTGCCATGAACCACAGGCGTCGCCGGACAGTTCTTCGCGACGCTTGTTTCTCCCAAGAGACATTAGATGCCTTCAATTCGGGAGATGCGTATCTCCGTGCCGCTCAAAATGGTTTAGCCAGAGCCAAGGAGCAATATGTAAAAGACATACGGGTAAGAAAATTTTGGTAAATATATATATACCAGTAGCCCCCGAGACATGAAACAGTTAGGGTAACTGATTTAAGGATCATTTGTTATGCAGGTTCTTACAGAGAAGAATACCGTACTGTCCCAGGAGCTGGAAGAGTGCAAAGCCCAACTAGAGGCCGCACTAGCCGCGGAAGGGGAGCCCAAAGAGACCCCCTCTGGTAAGATACACTTCGAAAGATTAGTATCTTGTGAAGTGCGGTGTGGGTGTAAATCTGACAAATCATATTGCAGATGGCGCCGGACTAGATCCGGAGAGGCAACAACTCTTGCGCTAGCTAAAGGCCGGTGAGAGTATGTTGACAAGGGTGAGGCGGGAGAAGAATGAGCTTCAGGATGCCAACACCAAGCTGGACGTTGAACTTAAAGATGTTCGTGGCCAGCTATCGGACTCTACTAAGGAGAATCAGCGGCTTCGACGCAGCATATTTAGTAAGTGCTTAAGCGAATCTTTGAAAGAAAAGAGTTCGGCGAGGAAGTCGACTAACAGAGTAATGTCTGTAGGTATGCTAATGGGTCGTCCTGCAGAGGAGATGCCCGGTTCTACGGGTGACCTTCTTCCCGAGCTCTCGCAACTGCACGAGCGAGTTCGGCAGGCGATGTGAGGCGTTGCCCAAGCCTTATGGCCTTCCCACTCCATGCCCGAGGGCCTTGGAGAGCTTTCGGAGAAGCTTAAGGGAGCTCGGCGGCGCTTCCGGTTGTGGAAGATATCAGCCTGCCGACAAGGCGCTAGGGAGGCCTGGGCCATGGTGAAGACGCGGTACACGAAGTCTGACCCAAACCACATGGCCGAGGTTGGACCTGTGGGGCCTGACAGGAAGGAGATCCCTGTAAGCTTAGTGTACGGCCAAGTAGAATTGGCCGCAAAGTATTCCCAGCAGGACTGTAAGTTAGACAGCCTGTTAGATGGTATTGAAGAGGAATACAATCAGTCAGAGTGACTATGTAATTTTTAATTGACATGTGTAATGCCTTCTAGCCGGATTGTAGATCGTTTGTCGTTGCCGACCTTTTCGCTTCAACCTCAAGACCTGACGGTCCGGAGTGTGTCCGAATACCCTATCGGTTATGTAAGAACTGGGGTATGCATGGAGACCAGGCGTAGGGGTCATTAGTGCTTTATCATACAAGTGCCCAACTAGTTATGTTATATTACATGGTTAGTAAGAAACATCTTCCGGAGAGAATAGTTCCGTTAGGGGTTCCTTTCTCTGGGAGGCATGCCCTAAAGTGCATGTTCGGACTGCAAACGCAGGAAAATCATCTGGGGGCATATATGTAAATAAGTAAAAAAGGTCATCTTTTAGTTCACCGACCGAATATTCCCTTAAGAACGCTAGCTTTCGGCTTCACCCAGTCTGAGGTACACATCCGGCTGATCCGGCAGTAACAATCGCAGAGGTGCTCCCTTTACCACCTAGCCGAACAATCGGGAACGTAGGGGTAAGCACAGGAGCCAGGCAACCCATCTTGGCCAAAACTTAAGTCATATCAATGCATATAATGGTGAAGAAAAGGTACATGCGGAAGTTTGACACATGTGGTGGGCGTGAAGCCCGTATAAATAAGCTTCTGTTAAAGAAGCCCCCAGGTTTAGTGAGTGCGAGTAGCACGTCACTTGAGGAGCCTTTAAGGGCTATAAAAGAAAAGAGGGGAAGGATAGAAATGTAAGACAGAAAATGTAAAAAATGGATAGAGGAAGGAGACAAACACAGAGTCCGGCGCTAGGCGTAGAATCTTCGGAGACGGGCTGCGTTCCATGGGTTCGGCTCGAGTCGGTTATCCGACGCATCTCGCAGGCAGTATGCTCCACCAGTCAGGACTTGGTCGATTATGAAGGGACCTTCCCACTTGGGCTTCAGCTTGTCCTTTTTCTTGTTCGGCAGGCGTAGAACTAATTTGCCAACATTGTAGTTTTTGGCCCGCACTTCTCTGCTTTGATATCTTCGAGCCTGCTGTTGATAGAATGCGGAACGGGCTTTTGCCATGTCGCGCTCCTCCTCTAAGGCGTCCAAACTGTCCTGCCGATCGAGCTCGTCTTCCCTTTCTTCATACATGCGCACTCGAGGTGAGTCATGAATTATGTCGCAGGGCAAGACTGCCTCTACGCCGTACACCATAAAAAATGGTGTGTATCCGGTGGTGCGATTCGGTGTGGTCCGCAACCCCCAGAGTACAGAGTCGAGCTCCTCTACCCAGTGCGTGTTAGATTCCTTGAGGGACCGCACTAATCTGGGTTTGATGCCGCTCATGATGATACCATTTGCACGTTCGACCTGACCGTTAGTTTGTGGGTGATAGACGGAAGCATAATCGAGCTTGATGCCCATGTTTTTGCACCAGAGTTTTACCTCATCGGCCGTAAAGTTCATGCCGTTATCGGTGATGATGCTGTGGGGGACGCCATAATGGTGTACGACCCCGGATATAAAGTCTATCACAGGTCCGGATTCGGCCGTCTTAACAGGCTTGGCTTCTATCCATTTGGTGAACTTATCCACCATGACCAGTAAGTATTTTTCTTATGGGTTCCGCCTTTAAGGGGTCCCACCATGTCAAGCCCCCAGACCGCGAAAGGCCAAGTGATGGGGATAGTTTGGAGGGCGGTGGGTGTCATATGGCTTTGGTTTGCAAAAAGCTGGCAACCGGCGCATCGTTGGACCAAGTCCTGAGCGTCCGCCCGGGCCGTCGTCCAATAAAAGCCTATACGGAAAGCCTTGCTTACAAGGGACCGGGCTGCGGCATGATGGCCACCGAGTCCAGCATGAATTTCAGCCAGCAGGTTCCGCCCTTCCTCTTCGGAGATGCACCTTTGAAGGACTCCGATAGTGCTTTTCTTATAAAGTTCTCCCTCATGGACATTATAGGCTTTAGATCGCCGCACTATACAGCGTGCCTTGTTTTGGTCCTCTGGGAGTTCCTGCCTAGTAAGGTAGGCTAGGCATGGCTTTGTCCACGGGGCGATAACGGCCATTAGTACGTGGGCGGAGGTTGTGATTTCATTGGTAGAGCCTCCGATTATGTCAGATTGTTCGGCGTCGGACAGTGCGGTTGGGTCCGGGCTAATATTGCCATGTTCCCCTTCCCATACTACGGATGGCTTGAATAGCCTTTCCAGGAAGATGTTGGGGGGGGATCGCATCGCGTTTTGCGCCGATGCGTGCCAGGACGTCTGCCGCCTGATTGTTTTCTCGGGCTATATGGTGAAATTCGAGCCCCTCAAACCGAGCTGACATTTTGAGGACGGCGTTGCGGTAAGCTGCCATTTTTGGATCCTTGGCATCGAAGTCTCCATTTATTTGGGATATCGCGAGGTTCGAATCCCCGCGCACCTCTAGGCGTTGAATGCCCATGGATACTGCCATCCGGAGACCATGTAAAAGGGCCTCGTATTCGGCTGCATTGTTGGAGTCCATGTACATAATCTGGAGTACATATTGAACTGTGTCTCCTATGGGGGACGTCAAAACGACGCCGGCCCCAAGTCCGGCCAACATTTTGGAACCGTCGAAGTGCATGATCCAGTTTGAATATGTGTCGTACTCTTTAGGGAGTTCGGCCTCCGTCCATTCTGCGACGAAGTCGGCCAAAACTTGCGACTTGATAGCTCGCCGTGGCCTATAAGTTATGTCGAACGGGAGGAGCTCAATGGCCCATTTTGCAATCCGGCCCATTGCGTCACGGTTGTTTATAATATAGTTGAGTGGTACTTCCGATGCTACTGTGATTGAACACTCTTGAAAGTAGTGTCGTAGCTTCCGGGATGCCATGAATACCGCATATGCAATCTTTTGATAATGTGGGTACCGTGATTTGCATGGGGTGGGGACAGTGGACACATAGTAAACTGGCTTTTGAAGGGGGAATTTGTGTCCGTTCGTTTCCCGTTCGACGACGAGTACTGCGCTGACAACTTGATGGGTTGCTGCAATGTACAATAGCATTGGTTCGCCGATGTTTGGCGCGGCTAGGACAGGGTTTGTTTCCAATATGGCTTTTATTTCCTCGAGTCCGGCCATGGTGGCATCCGTCCACTCGAAGTGTTCGGTGCGCCGAAGGAGGCGATAGAGGGGTAGCGCCTTTTCTCCCAACCGGGAGATAAAGCGGCTTAGAGCCGCCACGCATCCGGTTAATTTTTGTATTTGTTTGAGGTCCTTTGGGATATCCAATTGTGACAAAGCTCGGATCTTGGCTGGATTTGCTTCGATTCCTCTACCGGATACAATGAAGCCCAAGAGCTTTCCGGCTGGAACACCGAAAACGCATTTTTCCGGATTTAGCTTGACGTCATATGCTCGGAGGTTGTCAAATGTAAGCCTCAAGTCATCTACTAGAGATTTGACATGTTTTGTTTTTACGACCACATCATCCACGTATGCCTCTACTGTTTTGCCGATCTGGTTTGCCAGACATGTCTGAATCATGCGTTGATATGTTGCGCCGGCGTTTTTGAGCCCGAAAGGCATTGTGTTAAAGCAGAATGGGCCGTATGGGGTGATGAATGCTATTGCGGCTTGGTCTGACTCGGCCATCTTGATTTGATGGTAATCGGAGTATGCATCGAGGAAGCACAACGAATCGTGTCCTGCAGTGGCGTCAATAATTTGATCAATGCGGGGGAGGGGGAAGGGATCCTTTGGGCAAGCCTTGTTAAGGTCTTTGAACTCAACGCATAGGCGCCAGGATTTGTCCTTCTTTGGTACCATCACCAAGTTTGCTAGCCAGTCCGGATGTTTTATATCTCTGATGAATCCGGCCTCCAATAGTTTGGCTAGCTCCTCTCCCATTGCCTGTCTCTTGGGCTCAGAGAAACGCCGAAGGGCTTGTTTGACAGTTTTGAATCCTTTTAGGATATTTAAGCTGTGTTCGGCCAGCCTGCATGGGATTCCTGGCATGTCTGAAGGGTGCCAGGCAAAAATGTCCCAGTTCTCCTGTAGGAATTCTCGCAGTGCGGCATCTACATCGGGGTTTAATCGTGCCCCGATGGAAGCTGTTTTATTGGGGTCCGTTGGATGGACCTAGAATTTGACTATTTCATCCGCTGGTTTAAAAGAGGTGGACTTGGATCTTCTGTCAAGTATCACATCGTCCCTGTTTACCATGGAGCGCAGCGTAGTCAGTTCCTCAGCCGCTAGGGCTTCAGACAATGCCTCAAGGGCCAATGCGGCTGTCTTGTTTTCGGCGCGGAGTGCTATGTCCGGATCACTAGCAAGAGTGATGATTCCGTTCGGCCCGGGCATCTTGAGCTTCATGTACCCGTGATGGGGTATTGCTTGGAAGATTGTAAACGCTTCCCGCCCCAGCAGAGCGTGGTATCCGCTACTAAACGGGGCCACTTGGAATGTGACCTCTTCGAACCTATAATTATCCCGCGTGCCGAACACCACATCTAGTGTGATTTTTCCTGCACAGCGCGCTTCCCGACTGGGGATTATTCCTCTAAAGGTTGTGCTGCTTCGCTCAATGCGGTTCCAGTCTATTTCCATTTTTTGAAGGGTTTCCTCATAAATGAGGTTCAATCCGCTGCCTCCGTCCATGAGTACCTTGGTGAGGCGAAAGTCGTCCACTATAGGACTGAGTACCAATGCGGCTGGTGCTCGAGCTGTTCGGAATTTAGGTTCATCACTGGCATTAAAAGTAATAGTCGTGTCACTCCATGGGTTTATTGTTGCTACTTGATAGACTTCGGCGAGGCTGCGGAGTGTTCTTTTTCGCATATTATTTGATGCGAAAGTCTCGAAGACTATTAAGACTGTACTGGAGTCCCTGAGGTGGCTTTCTGGGGCCTCCGGAATTAGGAGATCTTCGCCCCTTTTGGCCACCTGCCGGAGTGTCCAACATGCTTTGAGGCTATGAGTTGGTGTGGCGTCCTCTGTACTATGAATTTTACAGGGTCCATTAAGCCATCCCTCCAGTACGGTTCCATGCCCTGTAGAGGGTTTTGGTTTTTTGGTTTTTAACTCGGGTGTCTGATGATGATGCACCCTTTTATTTCGGACGAGGTTTCTATTCAGGGCCGGATTGTCCCAAAATTTAGTTTCGGTTTTTCGGGCGCTTTCCATCGCACGGTACTTTTGTACTATGGATGCCAAGTCAGCGAAGCGTGTAAGATCACGACGACCTGTGGCGTTGAGGATTCCCTTGTCCGTGCAATTATTGCAGAAGATTGAGATTGTGTCTTCCTCGCGGCAGTCCTTTATCTTGTTCATAACCAGGAGGAACCTTGCCCAGTAATGATGTACTATTTCGTCGGGCTTTTGCCTGATTTGGGATAGATCGCTTATGTTCAGGTGGGTGGGTGGAATTAAGTCCGGAACTTCACCCAATCTAAGACTCAGAGGCCAAGAAGTTTCCGAACTCTAAAGTTTGGATTCTTGGATGGTGTCCAGTGAATCTAGCCCGTTGCCTGATTCTAAGTTCAGGTCTTGAGTTACATCCTCCCCTCCGCGGGTATCCGGCTTGGAGAGATCAGGAATCCGGATGTAGCTAGTCCTTAAGATAGATGAAGAGTCGCCGCACTGTGCCTCTACCACGGCAACGTGATGGGTGACTTGGGGAGAATTAATTTCTCTTAGATCGGGTTTAAGCCCAATCTGGTCATAATCCGTAGTGACCCCCAAGGCGGCGATGCGATCCAAGAGCTCGTTTACGGAAGAGAGCTCCATTGGATCTAACTGCTCGACGAGTTCCGAGCTGACGTGAAGATTGCTTTTGATGACCCGAGAGGTCACCGTCGGTGCAACGGCCGAACAGGCGGTCATGAGAAAACTGCCTAGCCGGAGAGTTTGGCCGACAGCCAAGGCTCCCTTAGTAACGGCGCCATCTTTAAAGACGGGAAGAGGCATCCTTCCTGATTGCAACGGCACAGAGGAACTCTCAATGAAAGCACCAATGTCGGTGTCAAAACCGGCGGATCTCGGGTAGGGGGTCCCGAACTGTGCGTCTAGGCCGGATGGTAACAGGAGGCAAGGAAACGATGTTTTACCCAGGTTCGGGCCCTCTTGATGGAGGCAAAACCCTACGTCCTGCTTGATTAATATTGATGATATGAGTAGTACAAGAGTAGATCTACCACGAGATCGAGGAGGCTAAACCCTAAAAGCTAGCCTATGGTATGATTGTTGTATGATGAAGTTGTCCTACGGACTAAAACCCTCCGGTTTATATAGAAACCGGAGAGGGTTAGGGTTACACAAAGTCGGTTACAATGGTAGGAGATCTTGAATATCCGCATCGCCAAGCTTGCCTTCCACGCCAAGGAAAGTCCCATCTGGACACGGGACGAAGTCTTCAATCTTGTATCTTCATAGTCCTGGAGTCCGGCTGAAGGTATAGTCCGGCTACCCGGACACCCCCTAATCCAGGACTCCCTCAACCGTAACTCACCGCGAGGGCATAACCTGGCAGGTGGTGGTGCTAATGCGCAGGATGTGGTGGATCATGGTCGTGCACGTCGAGAAGCCGAGTTAGCGGCACAGCATGTGGCTCGTCAGCTTACTCCGGTTCGTCCTACCGCTTAAGTGGAGCCAGGCGTGGTCTTCAGTTCTTTAGGGGTGCCATGCCTCACTCCCGCTTTGCGTAATGTACGACTGCCCAAGGATTTTAAAGGCCCTCATAAGGTGCCCAATTACACTGCCGATTTACCCCCTGAATCATGGGTTGAGAGTTATGCGATGGCGATGGAGATGTTGGATGTGGATGAAGCGGTGTGTGCTAAGTACTTCACCATGATGTTGGAGGGGACAGCTCGTACTTGGTTAAAGAGCTTACCAGCTAACTTTGTCGGGTCGTGGGCTGAGTTAAAAAAACGGTTTATCCAGAATTTTAAGGATACTTGTAAGCAGCCTATGTCGATTGTGGACCTAGCTGCTTGTCTTCAAGAGGATGGGGAGTCCATAACCCATTGGGTGAAGCGAGTCTCAGTTGTTCTGCATTCGTCGGACCGCATCAACGCGGATACAGTAGTTTTGACATTGGAGGGAAATTGCCGGTTTATGCCATTAAAACTGAAGTTAGGGAGGCTCAAACGTCACTGCAATGACATGTCAACCCTTATGGCTACTTTGGTGAAATATGCTGATTCAGATAGTACCAAAGACCCTGAGTCTGAGGATGACAAACCAGGGAAGGGGAAAAAGAACGACAATGCCAAGGGGCGGCAGCACAATCTGGCAGGTCATGGGAATAATGGTAAGCGCAAGGCAGACAATAGTTTGGACTTTGATGCAAACACCAATGCTCGGGATAACGGTCAGTGTCGTAAGGGAAAACCGCCCAAGAGGGGCGGAGGGTCAGGCCCCAATCTGGAGCGCCTGTTAAACCAACCTTGTCCAAAGCATGGATCGAAGGAGAAGCCAGCTTCGCATCTTTGGAAGGATTGCTTCATCATGCTAGAGTTCAAAAATTCCAATATGTTCCAATATGACAATGGTCCGCCCGGCGGTTCAGGAGGCGGTTTTCATGGGCCAGGTTATGGAGGCGGCAGCTCCGGTTTAGAATTCCAAGGCCATCAGACCGGACACGACAATCAAGGCAATCAGGGAGGTTATAACCATCAGGGGAATCAGCAGCAGCAACAGCAGTCGGGTTATCAGAGCAATCCAAAGCAGTTGAATAGTGGGCAGTATCATAATCATGTCTTCACCACTAGCTTGTGTAAGCGTGATCAGAAGCTTCACAAAAGGGTCGTGAACTCTGTTGAACTGGCAGTGCCTCAGTATTTGCGCTGGTCTGAACAACCAATTTTATGGAGTCGAGAGGATCACCCACCCTGGGTTGATAATCCGGGTCATCTGGCCTTAGTGGTGGCACCTCAAGTTGGGGGGTATAAGTTCACCAAGGTGCTTATGGATGGAGGAAGTAGTATCAATATCCTTTACTATGATACCTTCCGCCGTATGGGATTGACAGATAAGAATCTTAAACCGTCGAACACCATTTTTCATGGTGTGGTGCCTGGTAAATCTGCGTATCTAGTGGGCAAGATAGCCCTAGAGGTGACTTTTGGAGATGATCATGACTCAAGGTCAGAAACGTTGACTTTTGAGGTGGTGAAAATCAAGAGTCCGTATCACGCCCTGTTCGGACGACCGGCTTATGCCAAGTTCATGGCGAGGCCGTGTTATGTTTATCTACAGCTTAAGATGCCGGGTCATAAGGGGACCATCACAGTACATGGGAGCAGGAAGATTGCTTTGGAATGTGAAGAGGGTGATGCGGCTTATGCTGAGTCGGTTTGTGCCACAGAGGAGCTGAAGTTTTATAAAGACAATGTTGATCCGGCAGACATGACTTCTTTGAAAAAACCAACTACGGAGCATGATCCGGCGTTGAAGTTTAAATCAGCTATAGACACTAAGATGGTTGATTTTGTTCCTGGCGATTCATCCAAGCAATGCAGCATCAGCGCTAACCTGGATCCCAAATAGGAAAGCACGCTCATCGAGTTCATCCGTGAGAACCGGGACATCTTTGCATGGAAGCCTTCTGACATGCCAGGTGTACCGAGGGAACTCGCTGAGCACACACTTAATATAGATCCTAAGTTTAAACCGGTCAGGCAGTTTCTCCGCCGCTTCAACAAAGAAAGGCGTAAGGCTATTGGTGAGGAGGTAGCCCGGCTGTTGGCCGCAGGGTTTATTGTGGAGGTCTTTCACCCGGAGTGGCTGGCTAATCCGGTGCTGGTTCTTAAGAAAAACGGCACTTGGCGTATGTGTGTGGACTACACAAACTTGAACAAGGCTTGTCCAGCTGATCCCTTTGCCCTCCCTCGCATTGATCAGATTATTGATTCTATGGCAGGTTGTGACCGTTTGTGTTTTCTGGATGCTTATTCTGGTTATCATCAGATCAAAATGGCAGTTAAGGACCAGGAGAAGACAGCTTTTATAACTCCCTTTGGAGCCTTCTGCTATGTCTCTATGCCCTTTGGGCTCAAGAGTGCCCAGGCGACTTATCAGCGCTGTGTTCAGAATTGTCTTCATAAGAAGATTGGGCGCAATGTTCATGCATATGTGGATGATATTGTGGTGAAGTCCAGGAAGGAGGAAACATTGATAGATGGCTTGAGAGAGACTTTTGACAACCTCCGGGTTTATAAGATGATGCTTAATCCGGACAAATGTGTCTTTGGTGTTCCGGCAGGCAAGCTCTTGGGTTTTTTGGTGTCTAACAGGGGCATTGAGGCTAATCCGGAGAAGATCACAGCTATCACCTCTCTGGCTAAACCGGCATGTATCAATGACGTTCAGCATCTGGCGGGCCGGATTGCGGCTTTGAGCCGGTTTATCAGTCGTCTTGGGGAGAAGGCTATCCCTTTATATCAGATGCTAAAGAAAATGGATAACTTTGTCTGGAGCGATGAGGCTGATAAAGCGTTTGAGGATTTGAAGAGACAGTTAGCCGAACCGCCAATCCTTGCGGCTCCGGTCGATAAAGAGCCCTTATTGCTATATGTGGTTGCTGATGCCCGGGCTGTTAGTGTGGCTGTTGTTGTGGAGCGCAAGGAGGCTGGAAAGGAGTATCTGGTTCAACGGCCGGTTTATTACATCAGTGAGGTGCTTATTGAATCAAAGAAGAGGTACCCGCATTGGCAGAAGTTGGTGTATGGAGTTTTCATGGCAAGCCGGAAGCTCAAACATTATTTTCAAGGTC
The DNA here is from genome assembly GCF_003073215.2 of Triticum urartu. NCBI lineage: Eukaryota > Viridiplantae > Streptophyta > Magnoliopsida > Poales > Poaceae > Triticum > Triticum urartu. Next base: position 599,186,749 of record NC_053028.1, read on the forward strand.
ATCCTATCACAATGGTTAGTTCAGCCCCTCTGGGAGATATTGTAGCGCCCCGAGACCGATGTGCCAGGTGTCCTCCAGTTATTCACTGTTGTTTCCTTGTCATTGCTTGTGTGTCATGCATCTCATATCATGTCATCATGTGCATTTCATTTGCATACATGTTCGTCTCATGCATCCAAGCATTTTCCCCGTTGTCCGTTTTGCATTCCGGCGCTCCTATCTCCTCCGGTGGTCATTTCTACCTTCTTCTCATGTGTGGGGGTTAAACATTTCCGGATTGGACCGAGACTTGCCAAGCGGCCTTGGTTTACTACCGGTAGACCGCCTGTCAAGTTCCGTACCAATTGGACTTCGTTTGATGCTCCGACGGTTAACCGAGGGACCGAAAAGGCCTCATGTGTGTTGCAGCCCAACACCCCTCCAATTTGGCCCAAAACCCACCTAAACCTCCTCCATCATCTCGGGCGTTCGATCACAATCGCGTGGCTGAAAACCACACCTCATTTGGACACTCCTAGCTCCCTCTACCTATAAATATGTGCATCTCCCTGAAATTTCGGATGAAACCCTAGTCTTCTTCCACCTCGCGCCACCGGACACTTTCACCGCGCTCGGACATGTCCACATCGCTGCGCCGGACCAATCGCAATGCGCCAAGTGTCCAACCGCCGCTGTTTCCACCGCGCCCCGCCGCCGGCCCGCGCGGCCCGGATCGGGCCCGCGGGGCCCAACCGCCGCCGCCACCCGCGGAGCACCCCGCGTGCGCCGCCCGCCGTCTTCTCTGCTTCCAGCCGCCGGAGCTGCGCCGGCCACCGCCGCCACCACCGAAAGACGCCGGCGCCGCCCATCCCGTCGCCGCCCGGCTCCCGGCCTCCAGCGCCCGAGCGCTCATCGCCCGCACCCTCCGCGTGCCTCGTCGCCGCCCGGTTCCCGTCGGCGCCCGCCCCTGCCGGAGCTCGCCGCCCCGCCGCGGCCTGCTCCCCGCCGATGCCTGGAGCTTCCCGCCGCCGCCGCCGTTGCACAGCACCTCCGAGCCCCGCGCCGCGCCTCCCTGCAGGAGCTCGCCGGAGCTCCCCTCCTCCGGCCAGATCCGGTCGACGAGCGACCGGATCCGGCGACCTCGACATCGCCGGTGACCTCCCTCTTCTCCTCCGGCAACCGCGCGGTCTTCCTCCAGCGATCCTCGTTCACCGCGCCCAAATCTGAAAAAAACCCAGAGGTTGACTTTCCACCCCCCTCGAAATCTGCTAAGTCCTCAGTATTTTTGGGCATGTTCATTGCATCATAACTTTGTGTCTCTAGCTCCGATTCATGCATGTAGCATATCAAAATGTTCGTCTCAGAGAGCACATCATTTCATCTCATTGCATCATTTTCATTTGAGTATATCTTGATGCCCGAAATGCTGTTGGAAGAGTGCTATTTGAGTTAATTGTCAGATCTGCTGCACCAAATAGCTATTTGTCATTTTTGCCATGATTAATGTGTGCATGATATGCTCCTGAGCTCTACATGTGTTTTGTTATATGCCATGCCATCTTTCCAGAGGTGTTATCCATGTATTTTTGTGATATGTGTGGTGACTAGCACAAGCTTGCAAAGTGGTGCATTCGTTAATGCTGATTTCAGGGACTTAGAATTCCACTGTCCTTGATCTGTTTATCTCAATATGCCATATGTTCATGTTGTTTCCTAGTGATCCGTGCCTCTTTTGAGGATGATCAGTAAGAATGTTTTGTTAATCTTGTAGTGCTCTATCCATCCATGTCTTTGTTTGAAATTATGGAGCACCCTAGCTTGAGTCAATCAAACTCTACTTTTGCTATTTCGTGAATCTGGGCAGATTGTCTACTTGTTAGCGATTTTTCCGAGGATGTTGTAGTTGATCTGTGCATGCTATGTTATTGTTCTTGCCATTTCTAGCTTGTATAATGTGTATTCTTGATGGGTGTATGCTTAGATTGTCATGACTTGCTCCGTCGTGAGTGCATCGAGCTCGTAAACATGCCTACTTGATATCTGATTTGCATGCTCCAATTTTTCACTAAGTCTGTAATCTGATTATGTTTTTGCCATGTTCACATGCTTGCAATTGTATTTTCTGATCCCTTTTGGCTCAAGGTCACTAAGGGACTTTTGTTAAGCTCTTTGAGTAGATCCATGCCATGCCTTACTTTGCCATGTTAATTTCCTGTAGCATATAGTTTTATTGCTTCAAAGTGTGCTACCTGATCTGAAATTCCAGGCTTGTGTTAATTTCACTAAGTCTGAAACATGTTATCGTTTGCACTTTTGACATGCTTGTTTGAACCTGTTAATGGATGAATTGGCCGTAGCTCAGTGTTCATCTTTTGTTAAGCATCATGAATGGATCCCTGCCATGTATTTTGTTGTCATGTTTGAGTGCTGTAGCATGTTCATCTTGTTGCATTAGGATGGCTACTTGCTGTTTATCGCAGACCGGTGCCATATTTGTTTTGCTTGCCTTTTCCAAACCGTGACTCTGATTCCGGCGTTCTTTATATCATTTTCAGGCGATTTCATCTCACCTTTCCAGTGGCACACTTGGATTTCCAAGTTGAGGCCAGGTTCATTCATTCATTGTCAAATCATGCATATGCATCGCATACCGCATCCCGCATATCATCCCATGTTCATGTGTTGGTTGTTTACTATGTTGTGTGCTTCTTTCCGGTGTTTGCTTCTTCGGGTTGGTTCCGGTAACGTCACGTTTGCGAGGAGCCCGTTGAGTTTGCTTTCGAGGATCCAGTCAACTCTGACAACTTTGCAGGCAAGATGATCATACCCTCGAAATCACTACTATCTTTGCTTTGCTAGATGCTCGCTCTTTTGCTATGCCTATGCTATGATGCCTACCACTTGCTTATCATGCCTCCCAAATTGCCATGTCAAACCTCTAACCCACCATGTCCTAGCGAACCGTTGATTGGCTATGTTACCGCTTTGCTCAGCCCCTCTTGCCGCCCTAGTTTCCGTCATACCAGTGTTATGTTCCCGGATTTTGCGTTCCTTACGCGGTTGGGTAATAATGGGAACCCCTTGACAGGTCGCCTTGAATAAAACTCCTCCAGCAATGCCCAACCTTGGTTTTACCATTTTCCACCTAGCCTTTTCTTTCCCTTGGGTTCTGCAGACTCAAGGGTCATCATTATTTTAACCCCCCCCCCTGGGCCAGTGCTCCTCTGAGTGTTGGTCCAACCGAGCGATGTCCGGGGCTACCAGGGGCAACTCTGGGCTGGCCTACCCGACGTCTTGCTCATCCGGTGTGCCCTAAGAACGAGATATGTGCAGCTCCTATCGGGATTTGTTGGCACATTCGTGCGGTGTTGCTGGTTTAGTTTTACCTTGTCGAAATGTCTTGTAACCGGGATTCCGAGTCTGATCGAACCTTCCCGCTAGAAGGTATATCCTTCGTTGACCGTGAGAGCTTGTCATGGGCTAAGTTGGGACTCCCCTGCAGGGTTTTGAACTTTCGAAAGCCGTGCCCGCGGTTATGGGCAGATGGGAATTTGTTAATGTCCGGTTGTAGAAAACCTGAAGTTGACCTTAATTAAAATGCATCAACCGCGTGTGTAACCGTGATGGTCTCTTTCTGGCGGAGTCCGGGAAGTGAACACGGTGTTGGAGTTATGCTTGACGTAGGTTGTTCTAGGATCACTTCTTGATCATAGTTTCTCGATCGTGCTTTGCCTTCTCTTCTCGCTCTCTTTTGCGAACAGGTTAGCCACCATATATGCTAGTCGCTTGCTGCAGCTCCACCTCATACCTTTACCTTACCCATAAGCTTAAATAGTCTTGATCGCGAGGGTGTGAGATTGCTGAGTCCCCGTGGCTCATAGATACTTCCAAAACCAGCTTGCAGGTGCCGATGAGTCCGTGCAGATGACGCAACCAAGCTCAGGAGGAGCTCGATGAAGATCTTGTCCTTTGTGTTGTTTCGTTCTAGTTGATCAGTAGTGGAGCCCAGTTGGGGTCAATCGGGGACCTTGTCGCATTTGGGGTTCTTCTTTTATTTTGGTTCCGTAGTCGGACCTTGATTGTAACTGGTTGATGTAATGCTTTTTTCATGTAATTGTGTGAAGTGGCGATTGTAAGCCAACTATGTATCTCTTTCCCTTATGTATTACATGGGTTGTGTGAAGATTACCTCACTTGCGACATTGCTTTCAATGCGGTTATGCCTCTAAGTCGTGCTTCGACACGTGGGAGATATAGCCGCATCGAGGACGTTACAGATATCATCCAAAACAGGGAGGCGACTGGCCGGATTGCCAAGTGGGCTATTGAGCTTGGACCTCACGGGCTCAAATATACATCTCGCACAATGATCAAATCTCAAGCACTCGTGGACTTCATCAATGATTGGACAGAGTTGCAGGCACCAGAGGAAAAGCCAGACAACACTTATTGGACTATACACTTTGATGGGTCTAGGAAATTGGAGGGCTCGGGGCTGGAGTCATATTAACTTCCCCACAAGGTGACAAGTTTTGTTATGTTCTCCGCTTAATGTTCCCTTGTACTAACAATGCAGCTGAGTATGAGGCCTTACTCCACGGTCTGCGGATGGCTAAGGAGATGAACTTAAGCCGGGTTAAGTGCTTCGGTGACTCGGACCTGGTGGCTTAGCAGGTATCTGGCACTTGGGATTCCAAGGATCCACTCATGGCTGCATATCGACGGGAGGTGGACATAGTGGCTGGTCATTTCAAAGGTTATCAAGTTGACCATATAGACCGGCGAAAGAATGAAGCAGCGAACGCTTTAAGTCGTCTAGGCTCTCAGCGTAAACCAGTGCCACCTAATGTCTTCCTCGATGTACTTCATAATCCATCGGTCAGGCTACCCACAGAGGAGGAGTTGGCTATTCCTGACCCCGAAGGCCCAGTTGGTGGCGGCTTTGCATGTTATACCGGATTGGACAGTCCCGTACCTGGCTTACATGAACCGGGGTGAGTTACCGAAGGATGAAACCTTGGCCCGGCAGATAATCAGGCGATCCAAGTCAATGACCATTATCAATGGGCAGTTACATCATTACAGCGTGATAGGGGCGATTCAGTGTTGTGTGTCTCCTCAAGAAGGTTGTGAGATTTTGCGTGAGATCCACGAAGGAGATTGTGGTCACCATGCCGGTTCAAAGTCCTTGGTGGCTAAGGCTTTTCGTCACGGCTTCTACTGGTTGACGGCTCATGCTGATGCTGAGAATTTAGTAAAAAGGTGTGACGGTTGTCAGAAATTTGCACGCCGCGCTCATGTTCCGGCTCAGGAGTTGAGAATGATTCCAATCACTTGGCCGTTTGCAACTTGGGGGCTAGATATGGTTGGACCCTTTAAGAGGTCCAAGGATAAAAAGACCCACCTGTTGGTGGCGGTTGATAAGTTTACCAAGTGGGTAGAGGCGAAGCCAGTCAGTAAGTGTGATGCAGCCATGGCGATCCAATTCATCAAAAAGGTGATATTCTGGTTTGGTTTTCCACACAGCATTATAACTGATAACGGTACTAATCTGTCCAAGGGTGATATGGAGGAATTTTGTCAACGTGAGCACATCCGGCTTGATGTAAGGCCAGTGGCTCACCCCCAGTCTAATGGTCAAGTAGAGAGGGCAAATCAAGAAATTTTGAGAGGTATTAAACCTCGGCTTCTAGTTCCTTTAAAGCAGACGCCGGGTTGTTGGGTGGAGGAGTTACCTTCCGTATTATGGAGTATCAACACTACACCAAACAGATCTACGGGTTACACGCCTTTCTTCATGGTTTACGGAGCAGAGGCGGTTCTCCCTAGTGACATCCGCCATGACTCGCCCCGTGTGGCGGCTTACGTTGAAGCTGAAAATGAGAAGGCACGTCAGGACTCACTGGACCTATTAGATAAGGAGCGTGATCTCGCAGCGGCGCGGTCGGCGATTTATCAACAAGATCTCCGACGTTATCACAGCCGTCGGGTTAAGACTAGAACTTTTCAAGAAGGCGATCTGGTGCTCCGGCTCATCCAGGATCAGACTGATATGCACAAGTTATCCCCACCTTGGGAAGGACCTTTTGTGGTTAGCAAAAACCTGCACAACGGGTCATACTACCTTATCGATGTTCAAGAGCACAAAGACTCGCGCAAATCGGAGGAGGAGACCCAGCGGCCATGGAATATAGCTCTCCTTCAGCCTTACTATACTTGAGCCACATGCTCTTCTTATGTACATACTTATGACAATGTATATATTATATAATAAACCGGAGCCTCAGCTAAAGTGGGGTCTCTGTTCTTTTTTACATCATGTGTGGTTCCGTGGGGGCTTCTACTTACAAAGCGGAGTTCTATTAACCCAGCCTATAAAGCCACACAGATAAAAAGGGAAATCACTAGGGGGCTTCATTGTATTTACACCATAGCTACACCTTTTGATAGGCTTAAGGCCAAAAGGAAATTATGTGGAACCAAAGAGAGTCTATTGCATAAAGCACAACTCAAACATAGGTATCCACTGAGCATAGCTCAAATATTACTTGGGGGCTCCTTGCTTCTCAAAGAACAACGAGCTTGCACCCTTGTAATAGGCTATCAAGCCAGGCTTGGAAGCCAGGTGTATTCACCTAAAAACCCGGGTTATCCTACCTTTTTAAGTAAGCCACTCCGTCCAGGTAAACCTGGTATGACCCATCGAACGTTTGACAAGTCAATCTCATAGACCCTGAACTTGTCAAAGTTAAAACGATGATTGGTTAAAGATTGAGGTCCATCTTAAAAGGCTTTGAAAAATGGTTTAACTCAGTGGCCTGGCAGCCCATGAAAAGCCTCAATTTAGGGCCTGGCAGCCCATGAAAAGCCTTGCATATTTCTTTTGTATTTGTTATTTTAAAATCTTTTGATAAGAGATTTATGAATATTTTATGATAAACCGGTGTTTATTACAACCCGGCGTGGCTTTCAATGCTCAATTGTTAGTCCATGATCAGTTTTAAACCGGCAGTAAGATTGTTCCAGTCTGGTTTTGACTAGAGGTCACCAGCATTATATGAACAAATCGGTGGTTATCATACCCCAGTATGGTTTTCATATGAACCGGCAAGAGGGAAAGGAGTCATCAATACTCCAGATTGGTGTTTTCACCCTTACTATACCAACAGTTGGTCAGCCAATGAGATATATCACAGGTATCATCTATTTTATATCTGGTTATTACAATCTTGGTTCTCTATCCAAGTTATGTATATATTTTTTGGGGCATCATGACCCGTCCAGTGGTAAACCACTAGGACACTTTCAAGTTTTTATATGCAGGAACAAAAGCCATAATGGACTATGCATATAATAGCTCCCAAAGGCATGGCAAGTTCTCAGTAACAAGCAAAAGAAACATGCTCGATGGCATGACAGATAAAGTGTTCACGCTATCCTATTACAAGGCGCTTTAAACAACCCAAATTGAATAATTGTTTTAATAGGAGTGGCAGACTGCAACTGATAAACCGGCCTCCGGTTTATGATTCCTCATCTAGACGGCTTGAAGATTGAGGGTCATCTTGAGCGGTCGCATTCTCCTCATCCCTACCCAGTCGCTGGAAATCAATCGTTGACCAATCGATTCCAGTTAAGGCTTGAAACACGGCTTCTTCATGAATAAGGTTGGAAGGGTCCATGTCAGGAGCATAAGTATGCTTACGGATTGGCGGAACAAGATCTTCTACATTATGAATCAGCGCAGGCTGTCTTTTCCCCTCAACATAGTAAACCGGTTGAAAATGAGATAGATCTGTGTCATCCGTCAGTTTGCTTGCTATAGGCCGCATCTCCTTTGTCAGCCTTCGGAGATCGTCATTATTGAAATTTGAACCATCTTCCTTCACACTAGGATAGCCTTTGATGATATATGCCGGTTCCAGATCTGGAATCCACGCCTTGGCCCGGATTAGCGCGGTCAGTGCACCTAACCTTGCGGCTAATCTCTTCAGTTCATCCAACCGGGTAGGCAGCATGGCTAGCTTTTCGATGGTTTTTATCAGCATTGGAGGAGGCTTGTTATACGCTGCAGTACAGATGGCTCATTGGGACCCGGAATACAATTGTTCTATTAGAGTATACGCCGCTTTAAGCTTCATCAGCATGTCGGAGCCCAGATGAGTAATGCGGGTCCCTGTCATGGTAAAGCCTCAGTAAACCGGTCATTGGTAAGATATTATGAATTAGAAAAACTTCGTGAGAGAGTACTCACCAAACACAGCAGAAGTCGTGGCATTAATCTGCCGCTTTAAACTGGTCGGTTCTTCAACCACCGGCTTCAGGGCTGCTTCTGCGTCTTTGGCCTTCTTTGTTAAACCGGCCTTCTCTGTCTCCCAGTCTGCACGCTCTTTATTAAAGGTTTCTTTCAGCTTCTCCATGGTTGTTAAGGCATTTGTCAGTTCTTCCTTGGCCTTAGAAGCCTCTGCTTGCTGAGATTTAATGTTCTCCTGAAGGTCAGCAGTTTGAGCGTCCTTCTTATTCAACTCGGCCTACAAAGGGCAAGATAAATCATCAATGAGATATGTATATTTGAAGTACCAAGCATATAACAAGTTATGCACTTTGTACTTGGGGGCTAATGCCTATTGGCTCTATCATCAGAAATTTTTGCAAGTCCCAAGTACAATACACGTATTATCCTTGACACTTGGGGGCTAATGTACATCTGTTCAAAGTTGAAGCATTGATTAAAGACCCGGTTTACCTTGGAAAGATAAACCGGCTCTTGGGGGCTACACAGATGAAAACTACAGGGATACCACGATCAAATACCCGTTTATTTCAAACATATGGAGGATAAGCATGCAAGGGTTGATATATTACAAAGTCCCGATTTATGATTGCTATCATAAAACGGCCCTTGGGGGCTACTAGAGTTGGTATTTACAATTGGACTTAAGAAAGGAAAAGTTATGTCAGTACCTCATAGCGCTCCTTCATTTGATTCATCAAACCGGCTTCATAGTCACGGTTTGAGTGCAGACGGTTTAGGAAGCCAGAGTGGAGTTCTTGAGCACTGAAGTGGGCATAGCTTGATAAATCGGTGCTCCACTTGCCTTTCTCCATGGCAACACATTCTTCTTTGGCACTATGTTTCGCCAATGCAACAGGTTGGCCAGGAGAGGTGTGGCCAATACCGGTAATGATAACCTCATCTTCTTTGTCTCCAGCAGCCTTTTCTGGAGTTGATGGAATGTCAGTAGTTCTCACTAGACTAGAAGGTCTATCGTCATTCCGGATTGGATTCGCCGGTTCATCATCTGGCACAGCAGTATCAACTTCTGCTTGTTCATCAGCGTTATGATCTTGAGGGGGTGGTTCATCAAAAGTGGCTTCAGTATTTGGACCCTCCGGTCCTGCGGTTTGCTCCGGTTCAATAACCACATGGTCTTCGGGCGGGTTGTTCACCCGAGCCTTTTTACTGGGTCTGGCTTTGGCGCTAAACAAAACAATATGCAAAGGTTAGCATAGCATATAAAGTGGGAAACATCAAAAGATTGGGTTGAAATACTTAACCAGACACGGTTTTGAGAGGAGGGGGTTGGGTCGCTGTTGACTCGCCAAAGGATGAAGGAGGTGTCACCTGATAATTTGAATCGGACGGAATAAGAGGTTGTCGGAAATAGCCTGCCTTGGGATAAGAAGTGTCAGAAGTGGGTGATACCTCAGATCGGCGTTTTCGAACCGGGGTGTCTGGTAAACCGGTCGAAGTAACCTTTTGGCCGTTGTGCCGGGTTGTGCGGCGGGCCTCGTGCTGCTGCTTCTTCAAAATAAATGTTGGATCCAAGTGAGCAAGAGGGTGAGAAAAGCTTACTTTCCGGACTGCTTGACGGATTTTTTGTGTTGGCAGAGGATCTGAACCGGAGGAAAGGATAATTACCTCTGCATCGCCAGCTTGGCTGCCCTCAACGTCCTTCTGATAAGTGTCATTGTCAATGAGATGCATGAAAAGTGAACCAAGTGAATCAAGTTCTACCTCTGCTTCCGGTTCATCCGGGTCGTCATCCAGTTCTAAACTGATGCGTTCAGGTGCTTTTCTCTTTGTGGTTTTCTTGACGGCTTTTGTCTTAGGACGAGAAGGCTTTGCTGCTTTCTCTTGAGGTTTCTTTTTCCAGAAAGGATCGTCACCCTGTTTAAATGTGAGCAGAGGGTATTCAAAGATTGCACAGTTCAAAAATATCAGGTGTAAAGCGGAAGCACAAACAATACTTACAACGGGTGGTTTGTTTTGCGTATAAAAGGGGCTTAACCCGGTCTTGCTACAGACAACTTCCGGTTCGTTCAATATTTTCTTAACAGATTCAATGACTTCTTCATCTGTTAGTTGAATATTGATATGGCGTTGGGAGTCTTCTACGTCACCAATATACTCACACATTAAACCGGAGCGGTGACTTAACGGCAAAATGCTCCAGGATATCCAGCAACGAACGAAGTCCACGCCTGTTAAACCGTTGGCTAGGAAGGCTCTAAGCTTGGCGAGTTGAGGTGCATACGAGGCCCGTTCCTGGGCACTTAGTCGTTGCGGAAGGGGATGATTGTTAGCAAGCCGGTGTGCATGATAACCTGGCAAAGGGTTCTCATATTCGGGAGAAGTGTCTCTGCAATAGAACCAAGTTTGGTTCCACTCCTTTGGGTGACTGTGAAGTTTGGCATGAGGAAATTCAACTTCTTTCCTTTTATGAATGGAGACGCCGCCAAGTTCAGTATTGGGTCCATCTACAAACTCAGTGTGACAGTTTAGATGGAAGAAATCGCGGAACAACTCAATAGTTGGCTCTTCTTGTAGGTACGCTTCACAGAAAACTTGAAAGTTGCATATATTGGATACCGAGTTGGGTCCAATATATTGGATACCACTACTTCATCCTGCTTAGGGGTGGGAGGATTTTCCGGCCCAGGAACTCGCCACCAGATCTCATCTTCTTCGGTAAGGTGCCAATCCTGACCATTCCATTGAGTTGCTCCTCAGTAACCCGGGAGGGGACTCAGTTGCAGGAATAAAACTGCTTGGCCATTGCAAGTGAAAAGCTGGGAAGAAAATAATGCCGGTTTGCGATTCGTTAATAGTGATGCATAAGGTACAACAGGGAAAAGGAATCCAAGTATGTGCAAATTAGAAAACCGATGATAGGGTATTTATGAATGATAAGGAATGAACAGAGGCAGAGGTATATATATATATTGTTAAACCGGAGTATAAATAAATTGGCGGTTTAAAAGGGGACTAATGGTACCTGCCGGATTATCATACTTCAAAAAGTTAAACCGCCTATATTGGTGTAAAGGGTACAGATCTAAAAATACCTAAGTGAGGGAAACAGGTTTCACAGGATTGCATTGAAATTTTGGATCTACCGTAAGTCAGGAAAACGAAAAATATTGACACTTAAAAGTTTGGTCCCGAAGCAGTTCACAAAAAGTCCAGATCAAGTTACGATGTATTTAAGGTTTGGATCAAATGGCTGAGATAAGGAGTTCCATAGCTACTATGCGGAACACATCAAGATCAAGCTCTACTATCTATGGGTTGATGAAGAACACGAGGAGAGTGACATGAACCCTAACGGATCTACAGAGGAAAGAGGAGAGGCTTACAGCAGCGGTTGAGGTAGCGGAGATGCGCCGCGTCTTTCTGATGCAACCAGGTCGATGCAGCAGCCAACGGAGATGCAGAGGCGAAGCTCGACGATCGCGGCGCTGCTCGGGTGCAGGGGCATCACGAGGAGGAAGAAGAAGCGAGGAGACGGAGGGGGGAAAGGAAGATGACCCTTGGTTCTATTGTTGGGGAACGTAGCAGAAATTCAAACTTTTCCTACGTGTCACCAAGATCTATCTATGGAGAGACTAGCAACGAGGGGAAGGAGAGTGCATCTACATACCCTTGTAGATCGCTAAGCGGAAGCGTTCAAGTGAACGGGGTTGATGGAGTCGTACTCGTCGTGATCCAAGTCACCGGAGATCCTAGTGCCGAACGGACGGCACCTCCGCGTTCAACACACGTACAGCCCGGTGACGTCTCCCACGCCTTGATCCAGCAAGGAGAGAGGGAGAGGTTGAGGAAGACTCCATCCAACAGCAGCACAACGGCGTGGTGGTGGTGGTGGAGGAGCGTGGCAATCCTGCAGGGCTTCGCCAAGCACCACGGGAGAGGAGAAGGACTTGGGAGAGGGGGAGGGCTGCACCAAAGGCAAAAGGTGTGTCTCAAGAGCACTCCTTCCCCCACTATATATAGGAGGGCCTAGGGGGGGCGCCGGCCTAGGAGATCCAATCTCCTAGGGGGCGACGGCCAAGGGAAGGTTTCCCTCCCCCTCAAGGCACCTAGGGGTGCCTTCCACTAGTGGGACTCCTCCCCTATGGAAACCCTAGGCGCATGGGCCTATTGGGGCTGGTGCCCTTGGCCCATGTAGGCCAAGGCGCACCCCCTACAGCCCATGTAGGCCAAGGCGCACCCCTACAGCCCATGTGGCCCCCCGGGGCAGGTGGCCCCACCCAGTGGGCCCCCGGGACCCTTCCGGTGGTCCCGGTACAATACCGGTGACCCCGAAACTTGTCCCGATGGCCGAAACATCACTTCCTATATAAAATTCTTTACCTCCGGACCATTCCGGAACTCCTCGTGACGTCCGGGATCTCATCCGGGACTCCGAACAACATTCGGTAACCACATACAAACTTCCTTTATAACCCTAGCGTCATCGAACCTTAAGTGTGTAGACCCTACGGGTTCGGGAGACATGCAGACATGACCGAGACGTTCTCCGGTCAATAACCAACAGCGGGATCTGGATACCCATGTTGGCTCCCACATGTTCCACGATGATCTCATCGGATGAACCACGATGTCAAGGACTTAATCAATCCCGTATACAATTCCCTTTGTCTAGCGGTATTGTACTTGCCCGAGATTCGATCGTTCGGTATCCCTATACCTTGTTCAATCTCGTTACCGGCAAGTCTCTTTACTCGTTCCGTAACACATCATCCCGTGATCAACTCCTTGTCACATTGTGCACATTATGATGATGTCCTACCGAGTGGGCCCAGAGATACCTCTCCGTCACACGGAGTGACAAATCCCAGTCTCGATTCGTGCCAACCCAACAGACACTTTCGGAGATACCCGTAGTGTACCTTTATAGCCACCCAGTTACGTTGTGACGTTTGGCACACCCAAAGCACTCCTACGGTATCCGGGAGTTGCACAATCTCATGGTCTAAGGAAATGATACTTGACATTAGAAAAGCTTTAGCATACGAACTACACGATCTTTGTGCTAGGCTTAGGATTGGGTCTTGTCCATCACATCATTCTCCTAATGATGTGATCCCGTTATCAACGACATCCAATTTCCATGGTCAGGAAACCGTAACCATCTATTGATCAACGAGCTAGTCAACTAGAGGCTTACTAGGGACATGGTGTTGTCTATGTATCCACACATGTATCTGAGTTTCCTATCAATACAATTCTAGCATGGATAATAAACGATTATCATGAACAAGGAAATATAATAATAACTAATTTATTATTGCCTCTAGGGCATATTTCCAACAGTCTCCCACTTGCACTAGAGTCAATAATCTAGTTCACATCGCCATGTGATTAACACTCACAGGTCACATCGCCATGTGACCAACATCCAAAGAGTTTACTAGAGTCAATAATCTAGTTCACATCACTATGTGATTAACACTCAATGAGTTCTGGGTTTGATCATGTTGCTTGTGAGAGAGGTTTTAGTCAACGGGTCTGCAACATTCAGATCCGTATGTATTTCGCAAATTTCTATGTCATCTTGTAGATGCAACTACTACGCTATATTTGGAGCTATTCCAAATAACTGTTCTACTATATGAATCCAGTTTACTACTCAGAATAATCTGGATTAGTGTCAAAGTTCGCATCGGCGTAACCCTTTACGACGAACTCTTTTACCACCTCCATAATCGAGAAAATTCCTTAGTCCACTAGTTAATAAGGATAACTTTGACCGCTGTCCTGTGATCCATTCTTGGATCACTCTTGTACCCCTTGACTGACTCATGGCAAGGCACACTTCAGGTGCGGTACACAGCATAGCATACTGTAGAGCCTACGTCTTAAGCATAGGGGACGACCTTCGTCCTTTCTCTCTATTCTGCTATGGTCGAGCTTTAAGTCTTAACTTCATACCTTACAACTCAGGCAAGAACTCCTTCTTTGACTGATCCATCTTGAACACCTTCAAGATCATGTCAAGGTATGTGCTCATTTGAAAGTACCATTAAGCGTTTTGATCTATCCTTATAGATCTTGATGCTCAATGTTCAAGTAGCTTAATCCAGGCTTTCCATTGAAAAACACTTTCCAAATAACCCTATGTGCTTTCCAGAAATTCTACGTCATTTCTGATCAACAACATATACTCATCAGAAATTCTATAGTGCTCCCACTCACTTCTTTGGAAATACAAGTTTCTCATAAACTTTGTATAAACCCAAAACTTTGATCATCTTATCAAAGCATACATTCCAACTCCGAGATGCTTACTCCAGTCCTTAGAAGGATTGCTGGAGCTTTGCATACTTATTAGCATCTTTCAGGATTAACAAAACCTTCCGGTTGTATCACATACAACCTTTCCTCAAGAAAATCGTCGAGGAAACAATGTTTTGACATCCTATCTGCAAGATTTCATAAATAATGCAGTAATCGCTAATATAATTCCAACAGACTCTTAGCATCGCTACGAGTGAGAAAGTCTCACCGTAGTCAACTCCTTGAACTTCTTAACAACAAGTCAAGCTTTCTTAATGGTGACATTTACCATCATTGTCCGTCTTCCTTTTAAATCCATCTGTACTCAACAGCCTCACGACCATCAAGTAGTTCTTCCAAAGTCTACACTTTGTTTTCATACATGGATCCTCTCTCAGATTTTATGGCCTCGAGCCATTTATCGGAATCCGGTCCCACCATCGCTTCTCCATAGCTCGTAGGTTCATTGTTGTCTAGCAACATGACTTCCAAGACAGGATCACGTACCACTCTGAAGTAGTGCGCATCCTTGTCATCCCACGAGGTTTGGTAGTGACTTGATCTGAAGTTTCATGATCACTATCATAAGCTTCCACTTCAATTGGTGTAGGTGCCACAGGAACAACTCTTTGTTCCCTGCTATACACTAGTTGAAGTGACGGTTCAATAACCTCATCAAGTCTCCACCATCCTCCCACTCAATTCTTTCGAGAGAAACTTTTCCTCGAGAAAGGACCCGATTCTAGAAACAATCCCTTATTGCTTTCGGATCTAAGACAGGAGGTATACCCAACTGTTTGGGTGTCCTATGAAGATGCATTTATCCGCTTGGTGTTCGAGCTTATCAGCCTAAAACATTTTCACATAAGCGTCGCATCCCCAAACTTTTAAGAAATGACAGCTTAGGTTTCTCTAAACCATAGTTCATACGGTGTCATCTCATCGGAATCACGTGGTGCCCTATTTAAAGTGAATGTGGTTGTCTCTAATGCCTAACCCATAAACTATCGTGGTAATTCGATAAGAGACATCATGGTATGCATCATATCCAATAGGGTGCAGTTATGATGTTTGGACACACCATCACACTATGGTGTTCCAGGCTGTATTAGTTGTGAAACAATTTCCACAATGTCTTAATTCTGTGCCAAACTCGTAATTCAGATATTCATCTCTATGATCATATCATAGATATTTTATCCTCTTGTCACGACGATCTTTCAACTTCACCCTGAAATTACTTGAACCTTTCAATAATTCAGACTCGTGATTTATCAAGTAAATATACTCAACATCTACTCAAATCATCTGTGAAGTAAGAACATAACGATATCCACTACATGCCTCAGCACTCATTGGACTGCACACATCAAAATGTATTGCTTCCAACAAGTTGCTTTCTAGTTCCATTTTACTGAAACCGAGGCTTTCAGTCATCTTGCCCATGTGGTATGATTTGCATGTCTCAAGTGATTCAAAATCAAGTGAGTCTAAACGGTCCATTTGCATGGAGTTTCTTCATGCATATACACCAATAGACATGGTTCGCATGTCTCAAACCTTTCAAAAACGAGTGAGCCCAAAGATCCATCAACATGGAGCTTCTTCATGCGTTTTATACCGATATGACTTAAGTGGCAGTGCCACAAGTAGGTGGTACTATCATTACTATCTTTTGGCATGAACATGTGTATCACTATGATCAAGATTCAGTAAACCATTCATTTTAGGTGTAAGACCATTTGAAGGTATTATTCAAATAAACAGAGTAACCATTATTCTTCTTAAATGAATAATCGTATTGCGATAGGTATAATCCAATCATGTCTATGCTCAACGCAAACACCAAATAACAATTATTTAGGTTTAACACCAATCTCGATGGTAGAGGGAGCGTGCGTTGCTTGATCATATCAACATTGGAAACACTTCCAACACATATCGTCAGCTCACCTTTAGCTAGTCTCCGTTTATTCCGTAGCCTTTTGTTTCGAGTTACTAACACTTAGCAACCGAACCGGTATCTAATACCCTGGTGCTACTAGGAGTACTAGTAAAGTACACATCAACACAATGTATATCCAATATACTTCTATCGACCTTGCCAGCCTTCTAATCTACCAAGTATCTAGGGTAATTCTGCTCCAGTGGCTGTTCCCCTTATTACAGAAGCACTTAGTCTCGGGTTTGGGTTCAACCTTGGGTTTCTTCATTAGAGCAGCAGCTGATTTGCCGTTTCATGAAGTATCCCTTCTTTCCCTTGCCCTTCTTGAAACTAGTGGTTTTACCAACCATCAACGATTGATGCTCCTTCTTGATTTCTACTTTTGCGGTGTCAAACATCGCGAATATCTCAAGGATCATCATATATGTCCCCGATATATTATAGTTCATCACGAAGCTCTAGCAGCTTGGTGGTAATGACTTCGGAGAAACATCACTGTCTCATCTGGAAGATCAACTCCCACTCGATTCAAATGATTGGTGCACTCAGACAATCTGAGCACAACCTCAACAATTGAGCTTTTCTCCCTTAGTTTGCAGGCTAAGAAAATCGTCGGAGGTCTTATACCTCTTGACGTGGGCATGAGCCTGAAATCCCAATTTCAGCCCTCGAAACATCTCATATGTTTCGCGACGTTTCAAAACATTTTCGGTGCCTCAATTCTAAACCGTTTAACTGAACTATCACGTAGTTATCAAAATGTGTATGTCAGATGTTCGCAACATCCACAGATGACGTTCGAGGTTCAGCACACTGAGCGGTGCATTAAGGACATAAGCCTTCTATGAAGCAATGAGGACAATCCTCAGTTTACGGACCTAGTCCGCATAATTGCTACTATCAACTTTCAACTAATTTTTTCTCTAGGAACATATCTAAACAGTAGAACTATAGCGTGAGCTACGACATAATTTGCAAAAACCTTTTGACTATGTTCAGGATAATTAAGTTCATCTTATGAACTCCCACTCAGATAGACATCCCTCTAGTCATCTAAGTGATTACATGATCCGAGTCAACTAGGCCGTGTCCGATCATCACGTGAGACGGACTAGTCAACGTCGGTGAACATCTTCATGTTGATCCTATCTACCATACGACTCATGCTCGACCTTTCGGTCTTCTGTGTTCCGAGGCCATGTCTATGCACATGCTAGGCTCGTCAAGTTAACCCTAAGTGTTTTGCGTGTGTAAAACTGTCTTACACCCGTTGTATGTGAACGTAAGGATCTATCACACCCGATCATCACGTGGTGCTTCGAAATGACGAACTTTAGCAACGGTGCACAGTTAGGGGAGAACACTTCTTGAAATTTTAATGAGGGATCATCTTATTTACTACCGTCGTTCTAAGCAAATAAGATGTATAAACATGATAAACATCACATGCAATCAAATAATAGTGACATGATATGGCCAATATCATATAGCTCCTTTTGATTTCCATCTTCGGGGCTCCATGATCATCATCGTCACCGGCATGACACCATGATCTCCATCATCGTGTCTTCTTGAAGTTGTCACGTCATCTATTACTTCTACTACTACAGCTAATGGTTAGCAATAAAGTAAAGTAATTACATGACGTTTATGTTGACACGCAGGTCATAAATAAATTAAGACAACTCCTATGGCTCCTGCCGGTTGTCATACTCATCGACATGCAAGTCGTGATTCCTATTACAAGAACATGATCAATCTCATACATCACATATATCATTCATCACATCCTTTGGCCATATCACATCACATAGCATACCCTGCAAAAACATGTTAGACGTCCTCTAATTGTTGTTTGCATGTTTTACGTGGCTGTTATGGGTTTCTAGCAAGAACGTTTCTTACCTACGCAAAACCACAACGTGATATGCCAATTGCTATTTACCCTTCATAAGGACCCTTTTCATCGAATCCGATCCGACTAAATTGGGAGAGACTGGCACCCGCTAGCCACCTCATGCAAATAGTGCATGTCAGTCGGTGGAACCTGTCTCACGTAAGAGTACGTGTAAGGTCGGTCCGGGCCGCTTCATCCCACGATGCCGCCGAATCAAGATAAGACTAGTAACGGCAAGCATATTGAACAAAATCAACGCCCACAACTACTTTGTGTTCTACTCGTGCATAGTAACTACGCATAGACCTAGCTCATGATGCCACTGTTGGGGAACGTAGCAGAAATTCAAAATTTTCCTACGTGTCACCAAGATCTATCTATGGAGAGACTAGCAACGAGGGGAAGGAGAGTGCATCTACATACCCTTGTAGATCGCTAAGCGGAAGCGTTCAAGTGAACGGGGTTGATGGAGTCGTACTCGTCGTGATCCAAGTCACCGGAGATCCTAGTGCCGAACGGACGGCACCTCCGCGTTCAACACACGTACAGCCCGGTGACGTCTCCCACGCCTTGATCCAGCAAGGAGAGAGGGAGAGGTTGAGGAAGACTCCATCCAACAGCAGCACAACGGCGTGGTGGTGGTGGAGGAGCGTGGCAATCCTGCAGGGCTTCGCCAAGCACCACAGGAGAGGAGAAGGACTTGGGAGAGGGGGAGGGCTGCACCAAAGGCAAAAGGTGTGTCTCAAGAGCACTCCTTCCCCCACTATATATAGGAGGGCCTAGGGGGGGCGCCGGCCTAGGAGATCCAATCTCCTAGGGGGCGGCGGCCAAGGGGAGGTTTCCCTCCCCCTCAAGGCACCTAGGGGTGCCTTCCACTAGTGGGACTCCTCCCCTATGGAAACCCTAGGCGCATGGGCCTATTGGGGCTGGTGCCCTTGGCCCATGTAGGCCAAGGCGCACCCCCTACAGCCCATGTGGCCCCCCGGGGCAGGTGGCCCCACCCGGTGGGCCCCCGGGACCCTTCCGGTGGTCCCGGTACAATACCGGTGACCCCGAAACTTGTCCCGATGGTCGAAACATCACTTCCTATATATAACTCTTTACCTCCGGACCATTCCGGAACTCCTCGTGACGTCCGGGATCTCATCCGGGACTCCGAACAACATTCGGTAACCACATACAAACTTCCTTTATAACCCTAGCGTCATCGAACCTTAAGTGTGTAGACCCTACGGGTTCGGGAGACATGCAGACATGACCGAGACGTTCTCCGGTCAATAACCAACAGCGGGATCTGGATACCCATGTTGGCTCCCACATGTTCCACGATGATCTCATCGGATGAACCACGATGTCAAGGACTTAATCAATCCCGTATACAATTCCCTTTGTCTAGCGGTATTGTACTTGCCCGAGATTCGATCGTCGGTATCCCTATACCTTGTTCAATCTCGTTACCGGCAAGTCTCTTTACTCGTTCCGTAACACATCATCCCGTGATCAACTCCTTGATCACATTGTGCACATTATGATGATGTCCTACCGAGTGGGCCCAGAGATACCTCTCCGTCACACGGAGTGACAAATCCCAGTCTCGATTCGTGCCAACCCAACAGACACTTTCGGAGATACCTGTAGTGCACCTTTATAGTCACCCAGTTACGTTGTGACGTTTGGTACACCCAAAGCATTCCTACGGTATCCGGGAGTTGCACAATCTCATGGTCTAAGGAAATGATACTTGACATTAGAAAAGCTTTAGCATACGAACTACACGATCTTTGTGCTAGGCTTAGGATTGGGTCTTGTCCATCACATCATTCTCCTAATGATGTGATCCCATTATCAACGACATCCAATGTCCATGGTCAGGAAACCGTAACCATCTATTGATCAACGAGCTAGTCAACTAGAGGCTTACTAGGGACATGGTGTTGTCTATGTATCCACACATGTATCTGAGTTTCCTATCAATACAATTCTAGCATGGATAATAAACGATTATCATGAACAAGGAAATATAATAATAACTTATTTATTATTGCCTCTAGGGCATATTTCCAACATCTATTTATAAGGTAAATGGAGAGGTGACAGGCGCGAGAATCAAGGAGCCCGAAAATTGGATGGATAACGAAGTGGTCGCCTCGATTGTCGAAGGCTCATTAACTGAAGGTGAGAGGTATAATTTTTTATATAGCAAGTGATGTCATGGCGATTTATCATGATCCTGGAGGATGACGTTATGACGGTTTACAAGATCCATGCGAAGGTGCCAGGGAAAGAATTTTTCTAAGTGATGAAGATTGACATGAACAAGTTCAAATCAATCTGGGGCCTAATGTTGGGGATATTACTACTGGATGTAAACCGGCCAGGAGTAGCCGGGTTAACTCTATGAAGATTAGAAGCCCATGAAGACGTAAGGATGGTGGCGCTTTATGAAGGCCCAAGGCCCAAAGGCGGGTTAAGGCCTATAGATATAAACCAACTTTCTCATGTAACTTGTATTGTAAAATAGGAAGGATAGAGACCGAGCCGGACACGTTTATGATCCGGCCTCGGGACTCTGTAAACCGGCGGGCATCAACCTGTGTATATAAAGGGACAACCCAGCAGCGGTTTAGGGGAAACACACAACAACTCGATAGCCAGGCAAAGCGGATTCGCTCCCTGGTCATCGAAACCCTAGCAATACCAACACAACTAGACGTAGGCTTTTACCTTCATCGAAGGGGCCAAACTAGTATAAAAACTCTCGTGTCCCTTGTCCGGTTTAACCCCTTTAAGCTAACCCGTAGCGATGGCTCCACGACTAAGTCCTTTCACGAGGACATCTGCCGTGACAAAACCACGACATGTCCAATCAGGGATAACATGAAGAGCCACTACCAACTGAGCCTCCGGGTCAGGAATAGTCAAATCCTCCTCTGTGGGTAACTTGACCGACGGGTTATGAAGAACGTCAAGAAAACCATTAGGGGGCACCGGTTTACATTGAGAATCCAAACGGCTTAAGGCATCAGCCGCTTCATTCTTTCTCCGGTCAACATGCTCAACTTGATAACCCTTGAAGTAACCAGCGATAACATCCACCTCTCGTCGATAAGCCGCCATGAGTGGATCCTTGGAATCCCAAGTACCAGAGACCTGTTGAGCCACCAAATCTGAGTCACCAAAGCACCTTACCCGGCTTAGGTTCATCTCCTTAGCCATCCGAAGATCATGGAGCAAGGCCTCGTATTCAGCTGCATTGTTAGTGCAAGGGAACATCAAATGGAGAACATAACAAAATTTATCACCTCGAGGGGAAGCAAGCACAACTCCAGCCTCCGGGCCCTCTAATTGCATGGACCCATCAAAGTAAATAGTCCAATATGTATTATCTTGCTTTTCCTCCGGTGCCTGTAACTCCAATCATTGATGAAATCCACCAATGCTTGGGACTTGACAGCCGTACGAGGCACATACTTTAAACCGTGAGGTCCAAGCTCAATAGCCCACTTAGCAACCCGGCCAGTTGCTTCCCTGTTTTGGATGATATCTCCCAAAGGAGCGGAGCTAACCACGGTGATGGGATGACCCTGAAAATATTGCTTAAGCTTTCAGCCGGCCATAAAAACCCCATATACAAGCTTCTGCCAGTGCGGATATCTCTG
Source organism: Triticum urartu (assembly GCF_003073215.2). Lineage (NCBI taxonomy): Eukaryota > Viridiplantae > Streptophyta > Magnoliopsida > Poales > Poaceae > Triticum > Triticum urartu. Next base: position 599,208,792 of record NC_053028.1, read on the forward strand.
CTTGGATTCAATAAGCACCTCACTGATGTAGTAAACCGCCCGTTGAACCGGATATTCTTTGCATGTCTCCTTCCGTTCCACCACAATAGCTACACTGACAGCCCGGGCATTGGCAGCCACGTATAACAACAATGGCTCTTTATCAACGGGGGCAGCAAGAATCGGTGGCTCGGCCAACTGTTTTTTCAAATCCTCAATCGCCGCATTAGCGGCATCACTCCAGACAAAATTATCTGTCTTTTTCATCATCTGATACAGAGGGATAGCCTTCTCTCCCAACCGGCTTAGCGCCGCAATACGACCCACCAGACGTTGAACATCGTTGATACACACCGGTTTAGCCAGAGAAGTGATGGCCTTGATCTTCTCCGGATTAGCCTCGATGCCCGTGTTAGACACCAGAAAACCTAAGAGCTTGCCTGCTGGTACACCAAAGACACACATGGCCGGGTTAAGCATCATCTTATAAACCCGGAGATTATCAAAGGTTTTCTTCAAATCATCTATCAACGTCTCCTTCTTTCTGGACTTCACCACAATATCATCCACATAATCATGAACATTGCGCCCAATCTAAGTATGAAGACAATTCTGCACACATCGCTGGTACGTCGCCTGGGCACTCTTGAGCCCAAACGGCATAGACACGTAGCAGAAGGCTCCAAAGAGAGTTATAAAAGATGTCTTCTCCTGGTCCTTAACTTCCATCTTGATCTGATGATAACCAGAGTAAGCATCCAAAAAACTCAACCGCTCACAACCCGTCGTAGCATCAATAATCTGATCAATACGAGGGAGAGCAAAAGGATCCGTTGGACAAGCCTTGTTTAAATCTATGTAGTCCACACACATGCGCCAAGTGCCATTTTTCTTAAGTAGCAACACCGGGTTAGCCAACCACTCAGGATAAAAACTTCGACAAGAAACCCAGTCGCCAAGAGTCGGGCTACCTCCTCACCAATGGCCTTGCGCCTTTCTTCATTCAAACGCCGAAGAAACTGCTTGACCAATTTAAACTTGGGATCAATATTGAGAGTGTGCTCAGCGAGTTCCCTCGGTACACCTGGCATGTCAGAAGGTTTCCATGCAAAGATATCTCGGTTCTCACGAATGAACTCGATGAGTGCGCTTTCCTATTTTGGATCCAAATTAGCGCTAATGCTGAACTGCTTGGATGAATCGCCGGGAACGAAGACAACTAGCTTAGTCTCATCATCCGATTTAAACTTCAGGGCCGGATCATGCTCTGTAGTTGGCTTTTTCAAAGAAGTCATGTCCGTGGGATCAACATTATCCTTATAAAACTTCAACTCCTCCGTTGCACAAACCGACTCAGCATAAGTCGCGTCACCTTCTTCACACTCCAAAGCTATTTTCCGGCTCCCATGCACCGTGACGGTCCCCTTATGACCCGGCATTTTGAGCTGCAGATAAACATAACAGGGCCTTGCCATGAACTTAGCATAAGTCGGCCGTCCAAACAGGGCATGATAAGGGCTCTTGATTTTCACCACCTCAAAGGTCAATGTGTCTGATCTAGAATCATGATCATCTCCAAAAGCAACTTCTAGAGTTATCTTACCAACCAGATACGCCGACTTACCAGGCACCACACCATGGAAAATAGTGTTCGGCAGTTTAAGATTCTTATCTATCAACCCCATGCGACGGAAGGTTTCATAACAAAGGATATTAATGTTGCTCCCTCCGTACATGAGCACCTTGATGAACTTATACCCTCCAACCTGAGGTGCAACCACCAATGCCAGATGACCCGGATTATCAACCCGGGGCGGATGATCCTCTCGACTCCACACAATGGGCTGCTCATACCAGCGCAAGTAACGGGGCACAACCGGGTCAATGGAGTTTACTGCCCTTTATGAAGCTTCTGATCCTGCTTGCACAAACTCGTGGTGAAGACGTGGTACTGCCCACTATTCAACTGTTTTGGGTTACTCTGATACCCAGACTGCTGCTGTTGATTCCCCTGACCTGACTGTTGATGGTAGCCACCTTGATTGCCTTGATTGCCTTGATGACCTTGTTGACCTTGGAACCTAGAGCTTGAACCGCCACCACCGTAACTCGGACCCTAAGAACCAGATCCTGAACCGCCACCCGGTCCATGGTTACCTTGAAAAAGATTTGAATTTTTGAACTCCTTCATAATGAAACAATTCTTCCAGAGATGAGTAGACGGTCTTTGTCGCGTACCATGCCTTGGGCAGGGCTGATTCAATAGAGGCTCAAGATTAATGCCCGATCCTCGGTCTGTGGGGGTGGTCTACCCTTATGACCCTGGCCATTATTCTGTGCATTGGTATTTGCCAAAAAGTCCAAACTATTACCAGCTTTGCGCTTACCATTACCTCCTTGATTCGCCGCCGGGTTATGCTGCTGCCCTCTGGTGCTGCTGCTCTTCTTTCCCTTTCATGTCTTTTCATCGTCAGACACGGGGTCCTTGGTACCATCAGAGTCAGCGTATTTTACCAGAGCCGCCATGAGCGTCCCCATGTCATTGCAGTGGCGTTTTAGCCGCCCTAATTTCTGATTGAGGGGCGTAAAATGGCAATTTTTCTCCAACGTCAAGACTGCTGAATCGGTATTGATCCGGTCCGATGAGTGCAGGATCGTTGAAACCCGGCGCACCCAATGGGTTGTCGACTCACCTTCTTCCTGGACACAGGAGGCCAAATCCACAATTGACATGGGTTGCTTGCATGTGTCCTTGAAATTCTGGATAAACCGGGTTTTTAACTCGGGCCATGACCCAACGGAGTTAGCCGGTAATCCCTTTAACCAAGTACGAGTCGTCCCTTCCAACATCATGGTGAAGTATTTAGCGCATGCAGCCTCATCAGCATCCAACAGTTCCACCGCCATCTCGTAACTCTCAATCCATGCTTCAGGAGGTAAATCGGCAGTGTAGTTGGGTACCTTACGGGGACCTTTGAAATCCTTAGGCAACCGTACGTTACGCAAAGCCGGGGCCAAACACGGCACACCCGAAGTCCTGAAAGTTACACCTGTCTCGACCGAAGTCGTCGGACGAACCGGAGAAGGTTGACGGGCCGCGTACTACACCGCCAGCTCGGCCTCTCATCGTGCTCTACCTTGGTCCACCATGTTCTGAGCATCGGCACCACCGCCTGCCGGGTTATGGCCACGAGGCGGATTGCGATTCTGCGCACTACTTGACACGTGATAAGCACATTTCATATACATAATTTTGGCACATATATACACCATTTATTGATATATGTTCATCCATTCTTACTATGAACTGTGATATATTTGGATGAAAATCATATAAAAGATCATTTACTCGTCATTTGTTTCTTCTGCAGAAAAGTGCACAAAGGCACTATAAACCTCAAGATTCTGACTAAGAGGCCGAAGAATACAAGACAAGGACGGGAAATAAAGGAGGGGGACCTGAGCATGAAGGAAAGAAGAAACCGAGGGCCAAACTAGAGAAGGGAAGGGATGTGCTTGTGAAGAAAGAAGGGAGCAGGAGGGCCAAATCAAAAAGTGGCAAATCTGATCGTGGGATCAAATCCCTAGCGCTAACCACCGATGCCCTTTGGGCCTGGCCACACCTCTGTCTCTCCCTCACCTCTCCTTCTCCAGCTCCGGCCGCCGCCACGGCCAGGCCGGCGTGGTGGTGCGCCTCCCATCCATCAGCCCCGCAAGACACCACCAGCGCCATCTATCCACACCTCATCGCCATCCACCCACCACCAGCACCATCACCACCTCTCCCCTCGCTGCACCCCTGCTGTCGTCTTCCCGAACCTCTGCTGCTCCTCTCCTCCGATCTCAATTCTTCTGCCATTCCCTGTGAACCTTGCTGCTGCTCCATACCCATCGACTGACCAAGGACCTGAAGCCCTTCTTCCCTTTGTTGCTGCTCCTCTTCTCCTAATCTTGTTGTTGCTCTTCCTGAACCCCTGCTGTTGCTCCTTCTCTCCTCCACCTCTTGCTGCTGCTCCCTCTCCCATGAACCTGCTGCTGTTCCTCTCTCCTTGCGCCCCCTTGCTGTTGTTCTTCTCCGACTCCTTCCGCTCCTACCCTCGTTCCTGCTGCTGCTATCTGAACCTACTGATGTTGCTTCTTCGTCTCAAACGCCCCCTGCTACTGCTTCTTGCGCCCCCTGCTACTGCTTCTTGCGCCCCCTGCTGTTGCTCTCTCCCTCTCTGCTGCTCCTCACCCACCAACCTGCTGCTACTTCTTCTCCCTCAACCTCCTGCTGCTGCTATCTGCCTCTCTCTAAATTTCTGTAGATTTGAGATTGAATGTCATATACAGATTTGTCTAGTGCTATAATATGTTTAGTTTCAGACTCAAGCTTGTGTGGTTTTAAATTGTTGATCTGAAAACTGAATTGTGGCATATGACCCTCTGTTCTTATGTGTGGTAATTAGTTAAACCCGTCACTTGTGTTCTGTACTTCTTGAATAAAGGAGTTCATCTTGTAGTACATGTGGTAGCTTTGTACCTGTGATATAAATATATATTTGTATGGTGATATATTTATGTCCCTGCCACATCATTGCTTCTTCCCTCGGTTACATTGTATGTTAGTTATATATGTTTGTGTTGTAATATCAAGTACCTGTGATGTATACATATGTGAGTGTGATTGTGATGTGAAATTTCTTTCCTTGTTCCTAATCTTACTTTTGCCCCTTTTACATACTTTCTAGTAATATATGTGTTCTTTTATTGTAGATTTCCTTTTGTAGTCTATGTATGCATGTGTTGGTGTTTTATTGTCTCTAGTAAAACAAAAATACCAAAAAATACAGTGAAGATAATCTGAACCTTCCATTGCTTATTCTCATTTTGTTTGCCATCAACTTTGGTTAGTTTAGGTCTATATTTCCTTGCTATCATCATCTAAATTCTATCACCTAGGTTTAGCCGAGCATAGTTGTTGTCGCCTAGTCCCTGTGGAGAACACGACACTCGCAGTCCGGGAAAAATATCCCACTGTACTTACAATAGATCATTTTGGCGCCGTTGCCGGGGATTAGCGTCATGCGATTGTGTTAGGCTATAGACTAGGTTTTTCTTCTTTTTCTAGTTTGTGCCATATATTTGTGATATATCTCTAACCACTAACCCCTGTTCTAGCTAGTATCTTTTTGTTTTCTTTTCCTTTTGCAGGTTAGAGCTATCTACTCGGTTATGGCATATTATTCAGATTGTCTCGGAGATGCGAGGAACACTACAAACAGCACGGAAACTATTCAAGAACTGATAAGTAAGATTTCCCATCGATTAGATGATTTAGCTCAGCAGCGAGAAGTAGTTTTTGAGGATAGGCCTAGCTCTTATGATCCTTATTCTAGAGGTCATCCTTATGTTGCTCCTACATGCCATATTTGTGGATTTCAGGGCCATTCACCCGCTGAATGTCAGCGTGGTTACTCTCACTCTCCCGATTTTTATGGCATGAGCTTCGCCCCACAGCCTAGCTCATACCAAAACAATTACTCATATGGGTGGCCTGAGAACCAGAATATGTCATATAGGAGCAACAACCCCGAGATCTCACCGTTTGCTTCTAGTAATCATATGCAGGGATTTAGGTACAATGAGGAGAGCCACAACTATGCTCCACAATAGATTTATTCAGCTCCTACTCATATACCTCAACACCAGGAGATGTTGCCAATGGAGTTAAATGGTCCTCCATTTGGTCAACCAACAACTCCAGCAACCGCCGAGCAATCTCATGTGCAAGTGCCCACACAAGATGAATTTGATGATATAGACAAGCTCACATTGCTTAGTCTCGAGTTCACTTGGAGTGCCGAGGATGATCCTATTAGGAAGGTTATACTAGAGGAAATGAAGAAGATCAAGAGTGGAAAAGAGCTAGTTGAAGAAGTAAGGAAGATTGAGAAGAACATCAACGCTGGCAGCACTATTTCTTCACAGCTTGAGCTGAGTGTTTCTGGGATTCCCCTTGATACATGTGAGGTTCCAACACCTTCATATCCAGCTAAGGAAGATAGCAAGTGCCTTGAGGAAGAGATATCTCAGATTGAAGAAGATGAACTAGAAGACAAGGAACAAGATGACCAAGAGCTTGAATGCCCAAGTGATCAAGACGAAGATCTGTTACCTATCACTCCTGAAGAAGTAAAAGAAGCTCCTGTAGTTGAAGATGAAGAACCAGAAATTCATTTGCCCATCGTCATACAAGAGCGTGATATAGCAGGTTTATCTAATCCTCTCAATGACATGCGTCCATATGAATTGTTTGCTACTACCTTGCATTGCATGATGTTATCTGTTAAATTAGATTTTAAGAAGTGTTTGCTTGGATATGATGATACATATACTGTTGGTGGCATTGCTCATATTAATGATGATCACACTTATTTTCCTCATGCCAAACCTATACTTAATGATAAATATCATCCTCATGTTAGTATTGAGCTTGTTGATTCCTATCATACTCGCCATGTTCTTTATAGCTATGCTTATGTAATTGGGTACTCTATTGATGATTTAGAGGGCATTACCCCTTTCACTTGTATGGTCTCTTTTGTCGAGTGCTCTTTCAGGTTTTTGCTACTGCACCGTTCACTACATGCTGACCAGGTTCGAGATGACATTCCTTGGGACCCCAGTGGATTTAGAGCATGGTGAAGAGGAGAAGCAATGGGCACATACAAGGAAGAGAAAAGCTGGAGCGTGCACGAGGATAGAGAGCATGAGGATAGAGAAGCAAAAGGAGAGGAGTCACGATGCAAGAGGATGTGAGATGATCGAGCGAGTTCTACTTCATAAAGCCCGGTGAGCTGTTTCATGACCCCAATCTGAATATATCATCTATTGATACAAGCTAAAATCAGTTGCTAGTTCGGTTGCTTGAGCCAGTTATTACTTGTTGTCAAGCTGAAATTCACCTTTGGCATCGTGCTTGATGTGAATTTGTGACCTTGATTTCTAAATGCCTTGTAAACTAGTGATCTACACCATGCGTGCTTGGCTGAAATTAGTGAGAACTATTAGTTTTGAGTGCTCAAATCCCTAGTACACTAGAAAATTTCATCATTTTCTGCATTTACTATGATACACCTAGATCACCATGTTTAGATGCTGAATTTGTGCTAAGTGTGTTCCCATTGAGAGCAATCACCTAACCACTATGGATTAGCATGCTATGTTCCCTCGATCGGTAGCATGTCAACCAGACATGGAGAAGTGAGGATTCCTGTTTTTATGCTTATGCGTTGTTCATTTTTTTTAAAAAGTAAATCTTATAATGAATGATAAGTCTGACTACCTACGGTAGCATGCCATGTTCCCTGGATCGGTGGCATGTGAAATCGGGTTAGCTTGGGCAGTAACTATTAATAAATAAATATGTAATTGTCGAACCAGGTGTATACCATGTTCTCGGGATCGGTGGTATGTTCCTTTGGGGAGACAAACAAAAAAACTAATAATTGGTCGAGCCGGGTGTATACCATGTTCTCGGGATCGGTGGTACGTTCCTATGGTGAGACTAATAATAATATAATCATTGCTTTATCTCTGTAAATAAGTGATTTGATCTCAAGATTTAATTCCAGTTCATTTTGTTCTCGGGATCATGCTCTCTTTAGGAACCTTTTGGCACAATCAGCATTTGAACTTTCTAATCTTCTTTTATCATTGTAAAAGTTTAAAATGGTCAAGTCTACTAGTATCCTACTGCTTTGTAGCACTCTAACCATTAATTTTCACTAAGTCTGAAGCATGCATTGTTTAGAGATCTACTTCACTTGGCATTCTCTAGTCAGCTCACTATTCACTATCTTGCTCTTGGCATATGCCTTTACTTGAGGACAAGTAAAGATTTAAGTGTCGGGGGACTTGATAAGCACATTTCATATACATAATTTTGGCACATATATACACCATTTATTGATATATGTTCATCCATTCTTACTATGAACTGTGATATATTTGGATGAAAATCATATAAAAGATCATTTACTCGCCATTTGTTTCTTCTGCAAAAAAGTGCGCAAAGGCACTATAAACCTCAAGATTCTGACTAAGAGGCCGAAGAATACAAGACAAGGACGGGAAAGAAAGAAGGGGGACCTGAGCATGAAGGAAAGAAGAAACTGAGGGCCAAACTAGAGAAGGGAAGGGATGTGCTTGCGAAGAAAGAAGGGAGCAAGAGGGCCAAATCAAAAAGTGGCAAATCTGATCGTGGGATCAAATCCCTAGCGCTAACCACCGATCCCCTTTGGGCCTGGCCACACCTCTGTCTCTCCCTCACCCCTCCTTCTCCAGCTCTGGCCGCCGCCACGGCCAGGCCGGCGTGGTGGTGCGCCTCCCATCCATCAGCCCCGCAAGACACCACCATCGCCATCCATCACCAGCGCCATCTATCCACACCTCATTGACATCCATCACCAGCGCCATCTATCCACACCTCATCGCCATCCACCCACCACCAGCACCATCACGACCTCTCCCCTTGTTGCACCCATGTTGTCGTCTTCCCAAACCTCTGATGCTCCTCTCCTCCGATCTGAATTCTTCTGCCATTCCCTGTGAACCTTGCTGCTACTCCATACCCATCGACTGACCAAGGACTTGAAGCCCTTCTTCCCTTTGCTGCTGCTCCTCTTCTCCTAATCTTGTTGTTGCTCTTCCTGAACCCCTGCTGCTCCTTCTCTCCTCCACCTCTTGTTGCTGCTCCCTCTCCCATGAACCTGTTGTTGTTACTCTCTCCTTGCGTCCCCTTGCTGTTGTTCTTCTCCGACTCCTTCCGCTCCTTCCCTCGTTCCTGTTGCTACTATCTGAACCTACTGCTGCTGCTTCTTCGTCTCAAACACCCCCTGCTACTGCTTCTTGCGCCCCCTCCTACTGCTTCTTGCGCCCCCTGCTGTTTCTCTCTCCCTCTCTGCTGCTCCTCACCCACCAACCTGCTGCTACTTCTTCTTCCTCAACCTCCTGCTGCTGCTATCTCCCTCTCTCTAAATTTCTGTAGATTTGAGATTGAATGTAATATTCAGATTTTTCTAGTGCTATGATATGTTTAGTTTCAGACTCAAGCTTGTGTGGTTTTAAATTGTTGATCTGAAAATTGAATTGTGGCATATGACCCTCTGTTCTTATGTGTGGTAATTAGTTAAACCCGTCACTTGTGTTCTGTACTTCTTGAATAAAGGAGTTCATCTTGTAGTACATGTGGTAGCTTTGTACCTGTGATATAAATATATATTTGTATGGTGATATATTTCTGTCCCTGTCACATTATTGCTTCTTCCCTTTGTTACATTGTATGTTAGTTATATATGTTTGTGTTGTAATATCAAGTACCTGTGATGTATACATATGTGAGTGTGATTGTGATGTGAAATTTCTTTCCTTGTTCCGTAATCTTACTTTTGCCCCTTTTACATACTTTCTAGTAATATATGTGTTCTTTTATTGTAGATTTCCTTTTGTAGTCTATGTATGCATGTGTTGGTGTTTTATTGTCTCTAGTAAAACAAAAATACCAAAAATACAGTGAAGATAATCTGAACCTTCCATTGCTTATTCTCATTTTGTTTGTCATCAACTTTGGTTAGTTTAGGTCTATATTTCCTTGCTATCATCATCTAAATTCTATCACCTAGCTTTAGCCGAGCATAGTTGCTGTCGCCTAGTCCCTATGGAGAACACGACACTCGGAGTCCGGGCAAAATATCCCACTGTACTGACAATAGATCAACACGGCCGGCTCATCAATATGTCTGTTGTAAGTCCGGCTTGGGACGGGGTGGAATGAATCCTCTCACGAATGTACGAATAAGCCTGTTGTTGAGCCAAGGCTGTCTGAAGGAGCTCTCTAGCCTGCCGCGTCTCAACCGCTATTGGGGACTCGCCTTCGACTGGGAGAGCCGCTAATCGTGAAGCGGCAGCGACCATGTTATCCAAGGGGTTAGAATAATGACCCGGCGGCGTCGGCACATGCTGCGGCGGGTTATTGTCTTGACGAGGCGGATCCATCGTGCACGGTTGAACCGGCGCCCCCGTTCCTGGTGTTTCAGTCCGGTTTACCACTGCCTGGTTACTGGTCCCTGCTCCGGGCGTGTTGAAGAGGTTTCTCGCCTCGTAAACCAAAGGTAGGCGGGTCTGATGCCTTCTCCTCATGACATCATTCAACGTGTTCTGATCTAGCATAAGCCAGAAAGACTCTGATTGAATCTGCTGCACCTGAGCCTCTAACTCGGCTCGCATCATGGCCATCCTCACGTCCTCGGCTACCAGGTCTTCCTTGGCTTGAGTTATCTGGTCTCTCACCTTGGCGACTTCCGCATTATGCTCGTCCCGGTTTGCCGCACTAACCTTGGCCGTCATCAGCGTTGCTAAAGCGTCAAGTAAACCGGACAAGACTTGAGCTGGCGGGCCCGCAGGGCCACCTGCCCCGGCCGTCGTTGCCGCTGCTGATGCGGAAATCAACGCCGCCGCAGTTGAGGAATTCTGCCTTGGCTGTGTACCGGCCATGAAGATTGTGACTCGGTTCGGCGGCTCGTAGGGATCCGGAATACTGTCACCATCGGAATAGCCCCCAAGCTGGCCATCTTGCAGTTGATACAACGACTCGATTTCTCCAGTAGATGACTCGCCATCGGAGTAAACGACGGTCTCACCACCAGATACCGATCTATCCTCAGATTTCGCCTCGTGGATGAATCCCACGAAGGCACGCTTCATGGCAGGCTGAACCGGGCGGGTCTCGCACGCTGAGCCGTCTCGATGATGTCGGTGCAGATGTCCGGCTCAGGGCCCGGTTCGCCGATCTTGCCGATGAAGACGTGAATTCCACCAAAGGGGACCCGGTACCCGTACTCAATGGAGCCGGCCTCGGGGCCCCAGCCTGCGTCGTCGATGTAGAGCTTGCCACGACAACTCTTAGTCATCCGGCCCACAGCGTACCCCTTGATCCCTTCAAAGCTGCCCTTTAAGAACTCGAAACCACTGTGCGCTGGCCCCACGGTGGGCGCCAACTGTCGTGGAATTGTCACGACAGATGTCCTAGTTGATGACTTAGTCGTGGAGCCATCGCAATGAGGTTAGCTTAAAGGGGTTAATCGGGACAAAGGACACGAGGAGTTTATACTGGTTCAGCCCCTTGCTGTGAAGGTAAAGGCCTAATCCAGTTTGAGGTGGTATTGCTAGGGTTTCGATGACCAGGGAGCGAATACGCTTGACCTGGCTCTCGATGTGTTGTTTCTTGTCCCTAAATCGCCGCCGAGTCGTCCCCTTATATACACAGGTTGACGCCCAGTCGGTTTACAGAATCCCGGCCGGCTCATAAACGTGTCCGGCTCGGTATCCACTCTTTCCTAACGTACAATACAAGTTATATACTTCATGGCGGTTTACATCTATGGGTCTTAACCCGTCTCTGGGCCTTGGGCCTTGCTATTAAGTTTCCCTTGTAAAGCGCCATCCTTCATGTCTTCTTAGGCTTCAATACGGGTGAGTCACTATGAGCATAACCCGGCCCCTCCAGGGCAGTTTATACTCAATAGTTATATCCCCAACAGTACCCATGGATTCGGCTAGCCGTGGAGTGTGTTTGTTGGTGGAGGGGGAGTAAACATTTACTTTTATTGCTTGGGAACCGTCACTGATGTGTTTAGCATGGAAGATATTGGTAACTTTCGGTCGTGATGTAAACAGGAAGGGTGCATTTCTCAAAATTGCATTTATCTCTGTCTTTAAAACTATGAGCTCTGGAACCACTGCAAATCCCTGCTTCCCTCTGCGAAGGGACTATCTATTTACCTTTATGTTGAGTCATCACCTTCTCAAATAAGCGCTAGATCTGAGAGCACTACTGCCATCCTCATGCATTCTGTATAGTTAATGTTGGATGCATCATGACTGGATCTTCTCTACCATGAATTACAATGTTTATTAATCGCTGCTTGAACTGTGGAGATGCTCTGCATTTATGTTTTGCAGTCCCAGAAAGGGCTAGCAAGATACCACTGTTGTCATATTATATCATGATTGTTTTGACAAAGTGTTGGGGTTTGAGATATCTTATTATTGCTCGCTAGTTGATTATGCCATTGATATGAGTCAATATATTTTTAAGAGTTATTGCTGATATGGTTAGTCATGATCTTTGCTGAAAACCTGGGTGCTACTTAAGCTTATTTATGTAAACAAGAGCAAAAGAGTTCGTAAAAGTTTGTCAACTGAATTGCTTGAGGACAAGCAAAGGTTTAAACTTGGGGGAGTTGATACGTCTTCGTCGTATCTACTTTTTCTAACGCTTTTCCCCTTATTTTGGACTCTAATTTCCATGATTTGAATGAGACTAACCCGGACTGACGCTGTTTTCAGCAGAACTACCATGGTGTTTTTTTGTGCAGAAATAAAAGTTCTCGGAAAGGAACGAATCTTTTTGGAGATTTATTTTATAATAAAAAATACTAGAGCCAAGAACCCTCGGAGGGGGGCCCTGAGTGAGCACAACCCACCAGGGCGCGCCCCCTCCAGGCGCGCCCAGGTGGGTTGTGCCCACTTGGTGGCCCTGCAGACCCTGACTCCGACTCCATAAATACCTATATTTGGAGAGAAAAATCAGGGAGGAAGAATTATCACGTATCACGATACAGAGCCGCCGTCACCTCCTGTTCTTCATCGGGAGGCCAGATCTAGTATGTTTGGGGCTCCAGAGAGGAGGATCTTCGATCTTCGTCATCACCAACCCTCCTTCATCGCCAATTCCATGATGCTCCCCACAGGGAGTGAGTAATTCCTTCGTAGGCTCGCTGGTCAGTGAGGAGTTGGATGAGATTCATCATGTAATCGAGTTAGTTTTGTTAGGGCTTGATCCCTAGTATCCATTATGTTCTGAGATTTATGTTGTTATGACTTTGCCATGCTTAATGCTTGTCACTTTGGGCCTGGGTGCCATGATTTTAGATCTGAACCATTTATGTTTTCACCGTTATATCTATGTTCTAGATCTGATCTTGCAAGTCATGTTCACCTATTACGTGTTATGATCCGTAAACCCCGGAGTGACAGTAGTTCATGTATTCACCATGTGTTAATGATTTGTTCCGATTCTCTATTAAAAGGAGGCCTTAATATCCCTTAGTTTTCTTATGGACCCCGCTGCCACGGGAGGGTAGGACAAAAGATGTCATACAAGTTCTTTCCATAAGCACGTATAACTATTTACGGAATTTATGCCTACATTATATTTATGAACTGGAGCTAGTTTTGTATCGCCCTAGGTTATGACTATTATATGATGAATATCATCCAACGAATCCATCGATCCAATGCCTACGAATTTTCTACATATTGTTCTTGCTAAGTTACTATTGCTGTTGTTACTATTTCAACTATTACAAAATCATTGCTACCACTGTTACCGTTACTATTGCTGTTACTACTATTATCAAAACTACCATAGTACTTTGCTACTGATCACTTTTTTGCAGATAATTAATCTACAGGTGTGGTTGAATTGACAACTCAGCTGCTAATACTTGAAAATATATTTTTTTGGCTCCCCTTATGTCGAATCTATAAATTTGGGTTGAATACTCTATCCTCGAAAACTGTTGTTATCCCCTATACTTGTGGGTTATCAACAAGCATAACATAGCATAGCATAGGGGAGTTCATCATCACACGCATAGCTTAGGGGATTTTTTAGTACAAATTGTAATTAAACATAACCGAAATTTAAAAATCATAGCGTAGATCTACTCATCGCTGGAGTTCTTGTCGAAGCCGCTGTCGCTGGGCAGGGGCTCGTTGCCATGGAGAGTGTTGTAGATCAACGTGGAGCAGAGGATGGCATGTAGCTGGAACTCCTCCAGGAGCGTCGACACGCGTGCGGCCGCAACTACATCTTCCGCTGCGGTGGCCTCCTTCGCGTGGAACCAAGCGAGCTTCGCCTCCCTACAGCGCTGCAGCGCCGGATCGAAGATGTCGCCGAGGCGGCAGAAGTTGGCCCAAGCCGAAGCACCGGCGCTGCAGGTCTTGGCGTCGCGCTTGCATACCGCCTCCCTCCAATAATCCTACACCTACGAAACAAGTTACGAAAGGCTACGTAAACTTCCCTTCGATAGTTCTCTTCGGCCCCCTGATTTTAAGTGGGGTGTGCCCGTCCTCCCCCCATCCTAATCACAATCTACCATGTGGCTAATTACGTAGCCTTTCGTTAACTCGTTCGTAGATGTAGCATTGTTCCGCCTCCCTCTGCCTGTCTGGCACGGGAGGGTGGAGGTCGGAGCCGCCTGCCTTGTCATCGTTTCTACTCTTGTGGGCGATGAAGCCGCTGCGAGTGTCGAACCCACTGCGGTACCCGAAGCCCCCACGGGCGTCGAAACCCCTATTGCCACCACGCCCCGCACCCGTTGTCGCCATGGCCACGAAGATCCGGTCGAGCAAACCACGGCAAAACGCTGCCGGAGGGGAAGGATTTGCGGCGGAGATGGAAAGGGGAGAAAGGGGACAGATGCCCTAAATCGGCCGGGCGCCGGCATATATACCAGATGCGAAGGCGGTATATGGGTCGGACCGTTTTTGCGGGATCTGCTCTGGCCGGATTTTTGGGTTGTCCCGTAAATCGACCAGAAAAGCGTAGTTCGCCGGCGTTTAAGGGATCTGCGAGAGATGCTCTAAGGCGTGGAGGAGAAGGGAATAGAATGAACTAGTAGTGGCATTTGGTGTGTATATAGTAATTTAGTGGGAGGGTAAAATCATCATTCGCCAATTTGGAGCCAGCTCCCGCTGCGAGAAGCCCGAAATGGCAGTTGTGGCTTCTGGGCCTATTTCGTGGAGCGCTCCGAATCATGGCTGTTTGGAGCCGGTTTGTTTGGGCTCCGGCTTTTAGGGATTGTCTGGATGGAGCCCTAATAGGCAGGTCCTTACTCTGGCAACGATCCTGGCCTCGGGCCTACAAAATCCAACGCCTGGGATTGGTGCCCGAGTGACAAGTTTTTATGGAAGCCAACCAAACAGCCCCTAGAAGCTGGTGGAGCCGTTGTTTGAAGACCAAACGAACACACCCGGGTTGTTGGTGAAAACCGGAAGGTTGGAGTTAGGCTAGCTATAGTGGGGGTAACTTAGATAGTAACTTAACACATCCCAAGATAATTTTGCTTATGTGACAATTATTTAATGAGGAGAGAGGTGCTTGGAGTAACATAATATGTTACTGTAACATAGCGATTCCCGAGGTAAAATGAGTCTATAAGGCAATAAATGAAACAAACTATGACACTACTACTAAGATACTTTGCACTATGGAGGGAGTAACTTAGACTAGTGTCATACATATGACACTAGTCTAAGTTACTCCCCACTATGACCAGCCTTAGAGATTGCTGGTGCATGTTGGTGTGTTCGCTGCATGACAATTGGGAAACGATTCTAGAGGCAATCCAATGGCGCGGGGGCGCTTGAATCTGACGGCCACGTGGCGACCAGCCGGAATTTGGGCCTAGCGTTGGCCAGCTCGTCATGCTTTATTATTCTTTCCTCTGTCCTTTTGGGTGCTATATATATGACGCCGCGCGTGTTTTCATAGAGGAGGTGCCCTTTATGTAAGTCGTTGATCTCTGCCGCCCGTTTCCTATCCTAGACCGAGGGAGAATCCGTTTCCCACAAGCAGCCGCAAGAGAAAACGCGACCAGCCTTCCGGCGACGCCGGGGATCACGCATACAACCAACGATGTCCCAACTATACGCTGCCCTGGTCGACGCCCGTGCGTGCTGCGGAAACGGCTCGTGCCGTCGTCGTCGAGACGTCAACGCAGCACGGGCACAAAAGCTTCCAGAAAGGAAAGGACGGGGGGATCAAAAGCAGCCACCAGCCCTCCTACGGCGACCTACCTTTCGTCCTCACGCCGCTGCATGATACTCTCTCGAACTAAAACCACGACGAGTAATTTGGAACAGAGAGAGTACATGTGAATGAACCATAAACGAACACGCGATCACATCATCAGCAACGCGCGCATCAAGAAACTCTTCACGGTCAAATCAAAAGAAACGGGAGCTCCTCCGAGTCTCCCACCCCACGCAGCACGCCTCAGAATTCCTCCAGGCTCCCTGCACCCCACCAATTTTCTCATCTCAGTGCCAGGACAATGGCCGCTGAGTCGCTGACCCTGATGGCTCCATCAGCATGACACCTTCCAGAAGCGAAGACGACTCCATTGGCGCAACCGGCTTTCCCAACCAGGAAGAGCGGCTCATTCATACTACACTTGTCAAACAGCTGATCACATAATGAGCCGCCCCTCGTCGGTTCATCATCAGCGACGACAGCGACGGCCCAAAATTGATGTGGACACTACACATAAGTGCCCACACACAGTGCCAACAAACATCCGCAAGGGGCAAAACATGCTTAATGCCGATATATTACAAAAGAATATGACTACTATACGTATTCGGGCAATACCTTACACTGGCCTACATATGCAAACTCGTTAATCTGGTATGAACACCATGAAGAATATATATATATATAGTATGGGTGTAGAAAAATATACGCGCAGGCACCGGGAAGACGGGGCCGCTGCAGCCAAACTACAAAATGAGCCGGACAAGGCACAGCTACTACTTACTGCAACTTAAAAAGGGCTAATGTCGCGAGCATCACTTATTTTGCACCATCATCATCTATTCATCTCGAGAGACGATATCTCGACAGCCTGGAAGCATGAAAGGAGGAGGTGTCACCAAAAAAAGGACGTCTCAACCAAACGTTGATCGAAGCAGATAATAAAACAAGGCGTGTGATATGTATGTTCTTATTGCTGTTGACATTAATGTATGAAATATGTATAATTTCATCAGAAGTTTGTCCCTACATGCAACCACCACAATGCCTGGGCTACTTATGCTTATTGCCGTCTGCATCATATGAAATAATGTTTATTGTTCTCAGAGTTTGTTTTCTTATCCAACTACCACGATGCATGCGCTACTAATGTTTATAGTCGTTGAGATTATTCAAAATAATATTTATTGCACTTTGATGTATGTTTTCATGCCTAACTATGATGATACATTAGAAGAAGAAAAATCAGATAACACACTGAGATTGATTGAATTGACTTCACAAAGAAAAGTAGGGCTGTTTTGGGGGTTGCTACACAAAAGATACAGACGATCGACTCAGTATGAGTAATTCATAAGAAACTTCAAAGCTGGACCAAAGAAAAATCAGATAAAGTGGGTGAACTAACTAAGTTCTACAGGAAAATCAGATAAAGTGGGTGTAGATGATCGAACGAAGTTCTGCTACTAAGCCACATTCAATGTGGAGTAAAGGAAATCTGGATTCATAACAAGAAGAGATATGTCTATTGATCTCCTCAAACCATTTCTTCAACCCCATAAAGGGTGGACCATGTCAAAAGGAATTTGGGCAGTGGACATTCTACAACCACCAAATTTTAACCCACCAGGTATTCAAACTAAAGGGTGAACTCTGTCAAAATGACTAAGCGTGTTGAGAATGCAACTAGGAAACCATGGCTTGATAAAAAAAATACGGAGTACTAGTAAGATAACTTCAATTCACGCAAAAGATTAATTATTCTTTCACAATAAAGAATGAACATACGAATGTGCATTACCTTGTCTCTATCTGTTGCCATTTCTTTTGCAATATTCTCCACATTTATGATACGGATTGGATGCATTGACACAATCAGGATTGATTTCTCCCGTTGGCTCTGCTTTCATGACAGCCTTTCCCTTTCTTGAGTCTGAAGATAAACAGATATACAGAAAACCATAAATATGGTTGTCAAGGTGGACCTTAAACCAAAGCCTCACATCCATGCATACATACACTGCTAGCAGGTTCAGGTAACTAAAAGAACGCACCTGGCTTGCTTGTAGGTGTTGATGGCGCTTCGTTCAAATGATCGAAACAGTACTGGGCGCATATATGGAATGGGTTGCCCGCATTTGGGCACCTCGGATCGACCTTCCAATTTTGCACCACGGCGCCATCCTTTCCACCTGCAAGGGCACTGGTGTCAGTTACAACAATAAAGCCCCAAAATGTGACGATTAAACAGAACTTAATTGAGCATCTGCAGCTAGAGAGAATGAAATCTCATACGAGAATCACCAGAACTGTTATTGAAATATAGACATTATAATTCAGCATGCCATTGCAATCCCACTGATCCCACAAATTAAGACAAAGCAAATCCATATGAGTAGAGGAAGCCCGGTACTAGTAGTATATTTGTTCTACCTTTCTTGCGCGGCGACTTCTTATCGGCTTTCTTCTGCTTCTCCAGTTCCTTCATCTTGACGGTACAATGCTCTCCACATTCATGAAAAGGGTTGCCGGCATTCGGGCACTTTGGATCCGCCTTCTTGCTGCCCCCGGACTTGACGCTGCCATCTGCACGCAATCAACCGAGAGATCATGGTAAATATGAGCACCGAAGTGCATCAACTCGAGATGACAACTAGCACATACGTAGATGCAAGGAGGGCAGGAGCAAGTGAAGCAAAGGAACAACCTTCCGAGGAGGAGGTGGAGCGGCCGGAGTGGCGGGAGAAGAGGGAAATGGGGGATTTGCCACCCTCCGACGAGCGGCCGCCCTCGACCATCTTGGCGAGGCAGTGGTTGGTGCAGACGTGGAACGGGTTGGCCGCGTTGGGGCACCGGGGATCCACCTTCTTGCCTTCCCCGTCCGAGGAGCCTTCACGCACTGCAGCGGTAGCATGAGAACAAAAAAATCAGTTTTTTATCGTTCGCAATTGGTCAATTTCATACTACTACTACTCCTACTAGATATGAACAGTACTGCTTCTACGACAACTATCTATGATTAAGAATTTGGGGACGGACAGGGAAGGGGAGAGAGGGGTTGGTTGCTCACGGAAGACATAGAGGGGGAGGCCGCCGGCGGAGCCGCCGGCCCTGTCGCGGCGGCGCGTCCTGGGCTGCAGGTCGCCGTCGCTGTGCGTCCTCCCGTTCTGGCCCCCGAGGCCCGGCGGCACCGGGGGCGACTTCACCGCCGGGGGCGCGACGGGGCAGTACTCGGCGCAGCGGTGGAAGGGGTTGGCGGCGTTGGGGCAGGCCGGGTTGACCGCCCGCCCTCTGGCGTCCTCGGTCATCCTAAACCGGCCAGCGGCAGCCCACCCACAACCTCCTCCGGCAAGAACCTCCTCCGCCTCCGCTAGAGCAGCAGGATTCTTGACGCGTACCCAAGAAGACGCCGCAGGTAATCTAAAGGGCGGGGTTTGAGGCCGGAACCGCGGCGAGGGGGAGGAGGAGGACTCGAGCGGCTTGGCTTCCTTTTGTGCTGGAACTTGGACCGGAGACGAGGGAAGATTAAACGGACGGAGGGGGGGTGGATTAGGAGGCCGAAGGGGTCCAATCTGGTGTGGTAGTGGTAGCTGCGGTCCAACCTGATGGTCCGTTTCCACGTCTCTTTCTTCCCGGTTCCTGCTCCTTCTTCCTCGTCGTCGTCGTGGTGTTCCCTTTTCTTTTCTGCTTAGCTTTGTCATCGTGTTACCACTGTCAAGCTTGGCTACAAAACAAGAAGAAAAGAAAAGGAACCACCTCATCTGACCTCACGGTGGACCAACTGCCCTGGTTGATGTGTGAATGTGTGATCTAGGGATTTTGCATGGATTTTGCCTTCTCAAAGACTTGGCAATACCAACCTCAGTTCAGTACTGTGGTGGCTACCTAAAATGCCATATCTACTAGTTTAAAATTTCATCAGAATAAAAATCAAGAATTTTTAGAAGAATTGGTAGAGTATAGTGGCTAAAAACATGTGATCCAATGAAGAGTCACATGTTATGTTATTATTATAACCAACTACATCACGTGTAATGTGCGATAAAATCACACTAACCCTACTATTCGAAAGTCACGGTGTGAGAATGACATGAACAAATCATCTTCATCATCTCAATCCGCACAAAACTTTCCAGGAAAATTACAATTCTCGACAGGTCACTGCATGTCCTTATCTGTTGTAGAGTAATGACGACGACAAGTTGGGGTGTGTGGACAAGCTCCATGGAGTTGCCTGATATTTTTCAAATTTTGAAATTATATTTGAAAGTCTTGGAAAAGAGTCTTGAATGTTTTTCTTTTCTATCCACGTGGTTCTAGATTGACCGAATTCCACTATCAAGAATTATAATCGAAAAACAAAAATATAACTCACATGTAAATGATGTGCTCTACATGCATGTCCATATTTTGTACTCCCTCCATTCCAAAATAGATGACTCAACTTTATACTAATTTTAGTACAAAGTTGAGTCATCTATTTTGGAACGGAGGGAGTATTAATGAATGTTTTCATTTCTAGGTACATAAAATACAAATATGTGGATCTCATGTTACCGATCCACATTTTTGTAGCCTAACTATTGGAATATTTCTTCATGAGACATTGTAAATGTGCGTCTTTCATCTAAATGTACAAATGGAAACAAAACTGGATTTGATTAAAAAAACAAATTTAGAGCTTACGGGTACTTTTAAGAATGTTTTTTCAGAATTTCAAAAAAAAAGACTGTTTTTTCAGATTTTTTAATGCGGCCGTTGGTAGCTTTTGCCGATCGAGCACTATTGAATGAAAACGTTGTACGATCTTACTTGAACAGTATTTGTACTATAGGATCATACAGTTGCATCCTTAAGGAATGAAAGCGTGGTGAGGTGTAACAACATCACGACTGGCCAAAAGTCAGATTTTGTACTAGTTTTAATCATAGTAGTTAATTGCCAGTTTGTTGTAACGACACTTACTTTAGTGGTTCAGCATCAATCTTGTCCCATATATGCCTTATATCAAATTTGCTAACATTTAATTTGACAGAAATATGGGTAAGGAAGACAAAGAAGTTTTGATTTAGTTGAGATATGATAAAATTGTTTTGATTTCATTGAGTTAATGCAGGACGTGATTTTGAAAAACTATTGATTTAGTTTAGATTATTCTAAATTAATATATTTATGTTGGTCTTTTTTTTGTACGACATTGATTGGAGTTACCAAAAATATCAATCTCTACTCCTAAAGAGGACCGGTAGCTTCCCATCACGGCTTATTTTCGCCTCACTTCCCATCATCATTCATTTCGTCTGATTTATTTTCGTCTCACCTTCCACCACCCCTTCTTACTGGTTTATCTTCGCCTTACCTCCCACTACCCTCCCCCACTGGTTATTTTCGTCTCACCTCCCACTACCCATCACACTGGATTTTTAGTGAACAACTAGAAGAACGCCTGTGCGTTGCAGCGGGGCCACATTAACTTTAAGAGTTCAATATTAATCAAGTTAATACTACATTTAATGTTCTCATTCATATCAAGTGACATTGGCGACCTTTTTTACCATCAAATCCTCACACACACACACACTCTCCCTCCCTCTTCCTCACTCCCCCCCCCCCTCCCCCCCCTTCTCTCTCTCTAACACACACACATATCCATCTTATTGGGTACGAGATGTAGAAGTTAATTGTTTCCTTTGTTTGGAGATTGATTACCATCCGTGAGTTAAGCTGAGTACTAAAGAAAAATCTGATTGTGATACGTGAATTGATTGTTGCCTTGTACGTTTGGTTTTGGTATTTAAAGATTGATTACCATTCGTTAGTTGGGTTACCAAAGAAGAAATCAATCACCATATGTGAATTCATTGTGTTACCAAATAAATGTTGTGTTTGACCGGCCAGTGGGAGGGGGGCGAATAAAAGCCCGACGAAAAAAACGACGAAACTGGGAGGTGGGATCGTTACTGCGGGGGAATTGGGAGGTGGGAGGGAGGACGAAAAAAACCAGGGAGGTGAAACGAAAATTAACCGCGGAGACTACCAACTGAGACATTAAAAGTAGAGATAACGTACAAATCCACTCTTTCTTGCAAATCAGCACTTTTCTAACGTATAAAAAATCACATATCTAACTTTACTAATTTACCCAAATCAATTGTCAGACCCTCCTCAATGCAATTTGCAATTTACTTCAGGAAACAAATAACGGATTTTAAGAAAATGAATAACATACAAATCTTCTCTTTCCTAGCAAATCAGCATTTTCCTAATGTATACTAACTTTTTTAACTTATCCAAATCAACAGTGCAATTTGCTTTAGAAACAAATAATAGATATTAAGAAAATAAATAACAAATTTGAATGAAACTGACATGTAAATCATGATGCGACTTGATAGCTTTCTCTCCACGGTTTTTGTCGCCTCACCTCCCACCACCACCCATTTTGTTTGGTTTATTTTTACCTCATTTTCCATCACCCCCTCTCACCGGTTTATTTTTGCCTCACATCCCACCACCGCTCCCACTGGTTTATATTTGTTTCACCTCCCACTAACCCATCCTAATGGATTTTAAGGAAACAATAATGTACAAATCCACTCTTTGCTTGCAAATCAGCATTTTCCTAACATACAAAAAATCATGCATCTAACTTTCGTAATTTACCCAAATCAACCAAACCTCTATCAATGCAATTTGCTTTAGGAAACAAATAACGTACAAATTCACTCTTTCTTAGCAAATCAACATTTTCTTGACGTACAAAAGATCACGGATGTAACTTTCTTAACTTATTCAAATCAATCGGTTCATCCCATCAATGCAATTTGCTTTAGAAAACAAATAATGGATATCAAGAAAAAGAATAACGGATTTGACGTAAACTAACATGTAAATCATGATGCATCGTACACCATAGAAAACAATCTCTATTCCTAAAGGGGGCTTTAGTTTCTTCTTCATGGTTTTTTTCACCTCACCTCCTACTATCAACCATTTCGTCTGGTTTATTTTGCCTCACTTCCCATCACCAACTCTCATTGGTTATCTTTCCTTGCAAATCAGCACTTTCCTAATATACAAAAGATCAATGATATAACTTTTCTAATTTACCCAAATCAACCAATCCATTCATCCCATCGATGCAATTTGCTTTAGGAAAGAAATAATAGATTTTAAGAAAACAACTAACGTACAAATCCACTCTTTTATCCCTTCACCCCATCAAGTCCGCCGAGGATGCCGCTGTTGCCGTCGCCGCAGCTTCTGCCTGGCCTACTGGAGGGTATAGCTCGTTTATCCCGCTCCTACTGTTTTCTGTTATAGCCATGCTAGCGTTATACGTAGATGTGTCTGCCATTAGCGTAGTATGTGCTTGTGTAATCCAATATCAGTATGTTATTAATTTTGTCAATGTCATGCTAGTGTTTTATTCCTGGATTAAATTAATCAGAAAATTGCCCTTTTTAAAATAAAACTGAACTTTATTCATTAGAGATAACCGTTACATCGTTTGTGAGGATCATTACAATTTCATTTAGAGGCTCCTCAAAATAGTCTGAAGTCAAAGAAATTCCAGCTAATCTAGCAAGTTCATGAGCTACTTTATTTGCCTCTCTATAACAATGTTCGAATCTAGTCATGACAAGATCACATGCATAGTGAAAGTAGTCCTTGAAAACTGCCGCCGCCGCACCCGCTGATTGTCCTCCATCCTGCATAGTCTCTATCACCTCCAGGTTGTCTGAATTGATGATTATGCGATTCCACCCCGCCCTTTGCGCCAGTGTTAGGTCAAATTTGAGTGCTAAAACTTCAGCCATCAGAACATCCGCACATTAGTCAATTTTTCCATTTCCTCCTGCAATAAACCTACCTGAGATGATGCATTTACAAAATTGGATATGAGGGCTATGATCCCCATTGATATCTGATTTGCATTCTGAGTTAATTCCTTGTGCACTAACTACGACAGTTCACGTGACAGGAGACCATGGCGGGAGCTAAAAGTTCTCTCCCGCCAACCGTTTCTTATTTTAGGGGTCTTTGTAAAAAAGAGGGATCCCATAGATATAGCGGAAACAACATAGACTTTGCAGGACTCTGTAAAAAAAATTAAAATTAGCGGACGGCCGATTTTGCAGGATATACTCAGGCGGAATAAACGAGCTCGTCTGATGGCCTTTTTTGCGGGATATGCTAGAGATGCTTCCAAAGATAGAGATTTCAGAAAAAAAAACAATGACGAGGGTATCATCATCACCATCGAGACCACCGCCATGACCGGTGGCACCTACGTAATCCGGAATTAAGCAACCTATAATTCTTCGCCGAAACAGCTGAAGCTTCCCTTCCTCTGCACGCTTTCGTCCCTCAATCCCGCGCTGCGTTGGTGGCTTGCAGTCGCATGGCGCGAGCGAGCGAGCGAGCGAGTGCGATCTTCAATCTGCGCCCTTTCCGTCCGTCGCCCGCCCCCACCCTGACCTGCCTGCACGCACTCGATGACGCAGCTGACATGCGCTCTGACATCCCCGTTGTACGTTGTGGGGATCCTTTTCCCGTTACGGACCGACCGACCGATCGATCGATCACAGCCGTCGGTGGCACCACGACCCCGTCTGGACGAAACGGTCGAACTGGTACGACCCCCCGTCCGAGACCGTAAGCCGTTCGATCAGCCCTAACAACCGGGGTCTGGTAGGTTACCGGTAAAAGTGGAATTAATAAAAGACCAGGTAGTAGTACGTGTACTACTAGCACACCGAACCGCTTTATGCACGGTCGCACGGCTGCGTCCGTGTAACTTGTGTCTCTGGTTCAAAGATCGCGTGCAAAAGGAACTCGGAATGGTCCGTGTGGAGCAGCTGGTTGTCTATTGTTTTGATTTGATTCGATGAGCGGGACAAGAAAGAGGACACTTGATTTGATTCGGTCGCCCACACACACACGCACACATTGATTTTGTTCTTTAAAATGAGCTTCTGTGCACATGTGTTTCCACGGTCCACACCAAACGCCACCTAACTACTCTACTACTCGCAAGAGGTCACTCTGCATTTCAAAACAGAACCAAGAAAACATACCGAAAATGAACCAAACGAAACCAATTTTACGTTTATTATGATTTATGATTTCGGTATGGTATGAACTTTCCATATAGTTTCGAGTTTTGGTTTTCATGGCATATACCAAGAAGCCGAACAATTAAGCGAATAAATAAATGAAAGCAAAAAATATATTTATATTTCTCGAGTCAACCAACCATATAAGTAGCCAATTTTTACACATCAACCAGATTCCTGTTAAACACATCCATTTTTCTTGTAACGTAGTCATATTTATCTTCAAAAGAATGCTAAGTACGTACATAACCATCGAATCCATGCATGCATACATACTTGTATATAGTTATATTATACTCTTTGTATAAATAGGTATGTGTTTTGAGTCATAATTTTGTACATTACTACACATCATTTTCAAATTTGCATCAATTTGGTTTTATGGTATATAATATACCTAAACCGTACCAAAATAATTTGGTATATACTGGAACCAAACCATCTTTAATATCATGCCGTATTTAGCAAAGTATTAGTACCATACAAACCGAAAAAAACATGTAAATCGAACCAGTAAATCGAATGCACAGAGTTAGCAAGAGGATTCCCAACCCTGTTCTGGGCTTCCGGCCCATAAAGCCACATGCGCCAACATATAAAGTGCAAAAGAAAACATGCTCCAACACGAGACTTGCGCTATTTTCCATCTACTCTACTGGACCATTCTCTCTTTCAAGAGGTGACCAAATATTAGGAATTTTAAGTAAAGCTAGCACAAACTTTAAGTAACAACACTTCGCTCTAATTATAGCACAAGCTTTAAAGTAGTAATACATTTCCGGCCCCAATGCAGACGCATCCGCCTGCATCCATACCAAGTATAGAATGGAAGGAGGCATAGAGAACCTGAAGTGAATTGATAGCAGCCACCAAAGCTCTAGATCCTGAACATTTTTTCTTCTTAACAATCTTGATCGTGACGGCAATTCAAGGTGAGCATGCAGCCCATCCCATCTCTTAGTATCAAGATTGATGTCCTGGATTTTAACTGCTGCTGAAACTAGGAAACCAGTGAACATTTTCCTTGCAACCGGTTCAGGGCAATCCATCAGCATTTGAGACAAGGCAAAACAAAATTATTCTGTAGTTTTAAGCGTACAAAGCGCAAGGTATTATTGATCATCATCAATGCTACATCTTACACTACATTCATCTTCCTACGTAAGTTAATCAAAGTTATATGGTCCATTCCCCTCTGACAAAACTGGAGCTCGCTCCGCAGCAAAACTGAAAGCCTTTAAACATTATTACCAGGAGACAACTGGACCTCGTCCAGGAAAAATAATGCCTGATTGCTGCTCACTTTGATCCTCTAATTTGAGCCTTTACCACACCCTACCCTGCCCAAAGCTCGAGTGGCTGGCATAAACTAGACAGATCTGGGGAATGTCATGTTACTACAAAAGAAGGTGGTGGTTTTATCTTCCGGACAAAATCCTGGTCATGACATGTTCCTTTGGTGAAGAGCATACTTGACGACCTCGTAAAAGGAAATGACAATACCAACTGATGGTCCAGCACGAGCGACGCGTGGACCAACACCAGTGAACAAGCCTTTTGGACCTTCAGACCTAGCAGGATAAAATAGATCAGAGTGGAAAGGACAGCGAGCGGATTACAATATGTGAAGGATGATTCTATGACTACAGCTACAAAGTTTGAATGAACATAACTTCCCCAGTCATGACCTCTCTAGGTTAATGACTTGGAAAGGCAACACAAGAAAAGGCTCCAACAGGACATTGCACCAAAATTTTGGAGAAATAGAAAACAAGAGCAATCATGAAACCTGATCCAATCCACTTCATCTTCGTTCAAGGATTCAAGGGATATATCATAAATAAGCAAGCCATGATTTTGTACTAGGCAAATTGGATCATGAACATAACTAGCTAACTGATCCTAAACCCTTTGCAAGGCTATGGGTCTCCCACAAGAGGAGCTTCCACAAAAATTAAGAGGTGGCCAGAGGGTGTGGATTGATCACTTGTATGTAAAGAAAAATTCTAAACAAAATTTGACGACATTAGCACAATATACATCCGTCATGTCTCAAAATGTTGAATCCGAATTCCATCTACAGCTCAAGCAAAAAGGGCAAATCTAACAATCAATTATACGAGCATGGTACTATTCATTGCTGTTAACAGTTTGAATTGTCTTTTTCCCCACATCATGCTATGATGGATTTGGATTAAAAGCTATGCAGCATGATTGAAGTGCATTGTGTATGCCTCTTTCTTCTTCCAAATATTTTCAAGACTTCCAGATGTGTATTTTGGCAAGCTAGTGCATTAGTAAATATGATGTGCCCAATGCAGTGCATATGTCCACGGACCACGGCTATGGATATTTATTTGATTATTTACACTAGATACATATCATGATATGTAAAAAAATCTAGAAAATTATTTTCACAATATAAATTTGTTAGGTTTTGTAAATATATTCCAATAATTAGTGTTTCATACTTTCATGTAGCTTTTCGGGGAAAGCGGTGTCCAGAACAGCTCCTTATGTGAACTAGAGGGCACTGACGACTGTTAAGTTTATGAGACCTGGTTGGTTTTTCAAGTGGAAATTGTTATTGCTTCTCTGTCAAAGTTCAGTAGAAATACAGGGATGCTTTTATATTATGCTCTGACTGACCCATATTGCCCGACCCAGCAAGCTAGCCCAAGCCCAACTCAAACAGCTGACTAAATCATGGCTCTAATTAACATACAAGCCCAGTTGACAATTGTAGGTTGCGTGTCGGCTACCAAGCAGAAATGTAAATTTTTACTGGTTTGGAACGAAATGCTTCTTAAAACTTCACAGTATGTGGAAGACATACCTCAATATATCAACTAACGTTTGCCTCGTGGTCATTCTCATTGCCTTCTGGGCATCCTTCTGAAATGGAAAAACATACGCAAATTTTAAAGCAAGGCAATGAAAAAAAATAGAACATATGAAATTGATGGCAGGTAAAAATGAGATGGTGCTTCATGGGGGTCATGGTGTGTGGAGCAAACCTGAAAATAATGCTCTCATGACTATTTCCAGAATAGCACAGAAAACAGACTACAGAAAATATGAAATACACAAACCTCTATCTGTCTCCTTGTCTTGGCAACATCAAGAGGGCATGTAACACCAGCAGCAAGACTACCTGCTACAAAGCCAGCAGCAAAGTTCGCTCCCAACACACTAGCTGCGTCACCGTCCTCTGCAACAAGACCAAGCAGCTTTCTTCGAATCTGCATGGTAACCTCAACAAGATTAGATGGATACCAAAGCAACTGTTAAATGGTTTAGCATATCTAAAACATGAACAACATGGACTTGCCGGCTCCAGCGTTGACCAGCATATAGCAGAGAATGGAACATCCCGAGCAAGCTGTGCCCCCACACCCGTCCATAGAACACGATAGTTTTGCACTGCTTCAGCATTAATTAATTCATCAATCAGAACAATTTCTTGCCTCAAAAATAAAGAGTTCAGGTTGTTGGAATGAGGAAAACAAAACAGACTACTGGAAAATAACAAATTTAAAAATGAAAAACATGATTGATATTATGATGTGAAAACATAAACCAATATGCTAATACAAAATGAGAACGAATTATACCAACATACCATTCTGACTTGAACTTGCATGTGGTGAAAGAACACCAAGCAATGTTTTCCACATTCCAGGAGGCTTTACTCCAGGCTGAAATTCCTTATACGCCTGTTAACATAAATAGTTACTTGATTGGATATTCAAAACAGATGTTCTTTTGCCCAGATCAAAACATGTCGTCTCTTCACAAAAATTTGCACGCGGTTAGAAGACACAAACATGTTTGTTGTAAAAAAAATATAGGAGTATGACTTTTGAACTGTTTTACTTTTTTTAGTTTATTACTGCTCACCAAAACACCATCTTCCTATTTGATACTACTTTCTATAAAACGAGAAAAAATATGTACTCCCTCCGTTCCTAAATATAAGACTTTGTAGAGATTTCATTATGAACCACATACGGATGTATATAGATGCATTTTAGAGTGTAACACTTATTTTACTCCGTATGTAGTCCATAGTGGAATCTCTACAAAGACTTATATTTAGGAACGGAGGGAGTATTACATAGGCCCCTAAAATTGTGCAAACAAAACTGTCCTCAAGATTATTTATCTGACATGAAATGAAATATACTAACTGGATATTTACCTGCATCCGTGTCCTTGCCAATTCAATTGGGGAACAAGCAATGCATGCGAGTGAACGTGCAACTGATCCTGCTACTAGTGGGGCATATGGTGTCAACCCAGGAGCATTGCTTCTTGTAAAATCTTCAATCTTGTTGCGGAATATGTCATAGCAAGGCAAATATATTCCAACCTGTTTGAGATCAAAAACATGATCATGGACAACATTAGTTTAGGGTGTGTTATACATTCACTAAGATATGATAAACTGAGAGTAAATCAAGGCGTCCAAAGGCGGTCAACCCCCGCCTTACCGCCTAATGTATACTTCAGCGCCTAAGGCGGAAAAAGTTTCAGGGCGCCTTACCACTCAAGCACCGCCTTATGGACGCCTTGAAAACGATCAACAAATATGTGCAGGCTAGATGATATCTGCCTTACTTAACAGACAGAATGTCTGAGGACAGAAGACAAAAATGAAAGTGTTTACATTGTTTAGGTTACAGAATTATTTGCTCATACAAACTATTATTTACATATGCAGATTAATAACAGTTTCATATATGGCTTCTTCTATTAAGATGAGTTTTACATGTATCAGCAGATCTGTAAAAACACCGAATTTGTTCTTGAAAACAGGTGCAAATGGCATGGAGAAGCGCAAGCTATATTGCCTACTCCACACATACCTGAGAGGTTGGAGGTACTAACATGATTATACAGATTTCACAGAAGAAGTTTTTTTTAATAATAACGCAACAAAAAGCACAACAGAATGCAGTGTGACAGAGCAAGAGACTCACAGTTGGTATAGCTAATGCCAAGCCAGCATTTGTACCTCTCCATAATCTACCAAATCCTTCCTGAAACAACCGATGAGCAAATATATCAAGTATCAGTATCCACAGGATGTTAATACTAACATAAGAAACTAGCAAACGGCATTTGCGCTGCATTACCTGTCTAACAACTTTCAAGAATACATCAACTGTTCCCTTGTACTGAAAGCAATCAGGTGGGCAAATAGGTTCACTTCCCAAAACAATACCACGTGTGCATGATGGAGAGCATCGCAACTCAGACAGTATCTGGAAAGAAGGCATAAGCAGCATTCCTCTAGTAAGCACAAGAAATAAATAGGTTATTTGTTTGATGGCTAACCTAGAACAATGGAACTGTTGAGTTCATTCAGACGATTAACATGAATAAGCATTAAATTAATGAAAAATTATTATTATGTAAACATGAATAACTTTGGTTCTGGAATATGATCGCAGTTTCAAGAGATTTCTAATGCCCATTTTCTTCTTATGCACAACCCCGCTCCAGATTACATTCCAGGAAACACTACAGTAGATTTGAAATGCATGTAATTAGAAATAATAGAATTTGCCAACCGCAAACAAAATCAGCAACAAGGTGACAAAACCAACATGCTTTATCTACCTACGGAAGGATCAAATCTGCACCGTTATTGAGAATAATCATCTTGGCTACCATTCCCAGTATCTGCAACACTGTTCACATCCCAACTCCAGTTGCTTATCGGTGGAGGATTAAATCACCTGTCAAAATTATCATAACATCTCCTGCCAGCCTGTGGTACAGCTTATCCGGTCGTTTTTCAAGCATAATGATATAGTGAATGCTATATGTATTCTCGTCACCCGTAGTTCATTCCCAAACAGAGACATGGCTAAGGCTACCCACCCCAAATAGCACGTTGTGCAACCACAGAGTGCACTAATGAAAATTATCACCACTGCTTGTTGAACAAACAAATAAGAGAAATAAGTAGATGTATAGAATTTCCGACATCTAATGAAATGCATGTGGTCTACGTTGGCGAAGCGATTCCGATAGCAAACTTAATCCGCAACACAAGAAATATTACCAGAAGTGCTAGCCAAGGACGAAATTTAACAAAACCAAGTTCTGAGGTAAGCTTATTTTTGGCCCAAAGAAGCAATCTCCTACATTGAAAATATAACTATCAATACACACACTGGATCGCACCAACTGACACATCAACTCCCACAGTGATAGCACACAAACCTAATCTACAAATGATAGAGGCTTACACACACGACGCCTCTTGTCATGGGTACTTCTGTTTTCTGGCTTCAAAGGGGTATATTATGGGACCAACAGAAATTTCTTGCAGAATCGGTTGTATCATCCACACTTCAAATTGGAGGCAGCAAAAACGAAACACAAGCCTACAGAAGGGGTCGGATTGCTCACCGCATCCGGGCCGAGCGCCGCCATCTGGGGTGCTTGGTAGTAAGGCACCCCCGCCGCCTGCGCCTGCAACCTCGTCTGCACGGGGAGACGAAAACCACGACCTATTAGCCATCACGAATCGTACAAAAGGACAAACTGGGAAGAGCCCGTACCTTGGCGACGTCGAGAGGGTTAACGATGATGGCGGAGATGAAGGCGGCGCTTGCGGCGGAGAGGGCGCGTTCGGCCATCCCGAGCTCCTGGTCGGCCACCACCGCGGCCGGAGGGCCGGGTTGGGGAGGCTGCGAGCCGGACGTGGCGGCGGCGCCGCCGGAGAGGTCGATGCGCGCGGCGGCGGCGGTCATCCAGGCGGGGAAGCCGCCCCTAGAGCCGCCTGCCATGGCTCCCAGCAGCGCGGCGGAATCAATACGGCGGCGGAGGGGAGCGCGGGGGAGGTCGCGCGGGCCGTGCGGCGGTGGTGGTCTGTCTCTCTGTGGAAGGAGAGGAGACACGAGTCGAGGCTCGAGAAGAGAGGAGGGGAGGGGAGAGGGGTCGGTGTTTTTTTCCAGAGGAGTCCTTTGGTTGACTGTAACAAAGATAAAATAGCCGAGACCACGTCTAGGTCATATTGGAAACCAAAAAAAAAGCCTCTGATACATGCCCTATACTGGTGCTCAATTTTTTTTAAAAAAAATATGCCTAAATTTTTGCTACAAGTGATGCAAATATACATCACTTCTAGTTTCTTTGGGGGGAGCCAAAACTTTCTTAATCCTTTTGGACACTAGTAATAATGTACGTGCAATGCACGTTTATATTAGATAGGATATTAGTTGCACGTTATATTAGGTAAGATATATCTGTTGCACGTTGGTATTTGATAAGATATCAATTACATTTTCACGGGAATGGTAGGATATTAATTACATGGCAGATTTCAAGGGATAGCGTTGAGTCAAACGTGTTTATAATCAATGGCAGTGATGGGTAATTAGAGCGTTAAACGTATTTGGTGCTCAACATTGGAGCGATTTTAACCGCTAGATAACATGATTTGACGGTCAAGATGGTTTGGATCTGCCCATTTGGGTCTTTTTATATTGGTATATATATATATATATATATATAATTTAATAGATTTAGAGGGATACAAGTTAGGCCATGGGTGAGATAAGCCATAAGTGACGACCCTGGTCAAGCAAGAGAGAGTATTTGGCTAGATTGTGTGCATCAAAATTCGATGCTTTACTTAAAGATAAAATTACAACTATTAAATTTGGTATTGCTGTTAAAATATACATCACTTGTTGTTGGCCAAAACTAATTCAATTGCGGCGGTTTCCGCCAAAGTGAAACTTCACCGGCGCCCGACCAATTTTCGTTGTCACCGACACTCCGTAGGCCGCCCCCAGGCCAGACACCCGTTGACGCCGGTCGAAACATCCCCGCACCCCTCTTCAACGTTGAAGAAGCTTGAGACACACTAATTTTTTGGCCATCTGTTGTAAATACTCCAACAGATCCCCTTTCCCCAATAAGTTTATGGTATCGGGGAAGTTGGGTCAAAAAACAAGTCTAGCAGCTCCCATTCTCCCTTATTGGTAGTCACCAAAAATCCAGTCCTCTCTCGGCCTTCTCTCAGTGCACCATCGCGCGCCGCACCACCACTGCTGCCACCACATGTCACCGACGTTCGCACACCACCACCCACGCTGCCCGCCCTCTTAGCAGCACCACTGACTGTCGCACCACTGTCATCGTTCATCGTGCCACTGCCAAGTGGACCATGTATTGGTTAAGGAGGGTTTGGATTGGTAGCAAGGCCTGCCCTTTTCTGGCAAAGATTAATGAGTAGATCATATGTTATTTACTTGTTCAATAGCTACATTATTTTGGTGTTTGCTGTAACATACTTCTAATTTTAAAATTGTATCTCATGATTTGAAACAATGCCTTGGGCCCATGGTCAAGAGCTTTCCAAAGAAAAATCTACACCTTTGGTTTCTATTGGAATTGTTGTCGTTGTTCCGACAATTTGGAAGAGTAGAAATGATATATGCTTCACATGCAAAATAATTAATGATCCCGCTGCATTGATAGCTATGCTTCGTTACTAGATTAATGCTTGATCAATATTGTAGCTAAAGCAGGAAAATCCAATGGTATTGAAGTGGGGAACAAGACTAATAGAGCAAATTGCTAGTGAGATGTTCAAGGCGATGCAAGGGTGAAGACCAGGTGTACTGAGGCTATGTCGATCCTCAGTTTGAATCTAGCACCAGGAGTGCTTTGGGGGAGACTTGTGGGAAATCTCACATTAGGTGAGATCAATGAGATCGATTTTTTTTAATCTACATGTTCAAACATTCTAAAAAAATGTTAGATAAACATCAATGGTTGATGTTCAACCTAACTCCTAATTTGACCTACATTAATAGAAACAA
Organism: Triticum urartu; assembly: GCF_003073215.2. NCBI lineage: Eukaryota > Viridiplantae > Streptophyta > Magnoliopsida > Poales > Poaceae > Triticum > Triticum urartu. Next base: position 599,242,598 of record NC_053028.1, read on the forward strand.
AAAAGAAAAAAATTGGACGTGAATAGTGTCAAAATAATTCACTCAAAGATGCCACTATTCACATTCGAATTTGTCTTTTTGAATCTCCAAATGTACATCGAGTTTGGAGCTGGTTTTTTCAAAGTTGTAGACATACCCCCACATGAATGTTGTGAAATAATTTCAGATTTTTTTAAATGTCAAAATATGTTTTTTTTGGTTGATCACATGATGTCACCTAATGTGAGATCTCATACAAGTCTCCCACATGCTGCTTTCCTCCTTCCCGAAGAACTTCACCTCTTGTCCTATGAACTTGTAAGATATGGTTCATTTAAGCTTGTCTACACTTCGATTTGGATGTACTCCCTCCGTCCGCAAATAAGTGTACTTCTATCTTTTGTTTTAGGTCAAAGTTTTAAAACTTTGACCAACTTTATAGAGAAAAGTATTAGCATTTATGACACTAAATTAATATCACTAGATCTATTTTGAAATGTACTTTCATAATGTACCAAAATTTGATGTCATACTCCCTCCGTCCGGATTTATTAGGCCTAAAGACAACTTCTCTTAGACCAAGATACATAGTAGTAATTTGCCCACATTAATTTTTTCATTCCACTTCCAATGCACTCTCTCACATGCATACAGCCAATGAAAAAGCATGCATGAAGTGTATTAATTTTCCAGCCATTGCACCAACAACAATGACTTTCAATGCAACCAATGAAATGGTTGCATGCATGCACCTTTCCAAAGCGGGGCCTTATAAAAGGAGACATGCTTGTGATGTTGAGAGGCCTAATAAACCCGGACGGAGGGAGTATATGTTATGACTCTTTTGTATATAGTTGGTCAAAATTTTAAAACTTTGACTTAGGACAAAAACTAGAAGTACACTTATTCGCGGACGGAGGGAGTAGTCCCTTAGCTGAGCTTTAGCCTTCCCATCTGAACTCTGTTTTTCTTTTGTCTTAGCTCTAGCTTTTGTAAAGAAAAAAGGTTTCAAGTAAATGAAAACGGAGGGAGAAGGGCTCTTTTATATAAAAATAAATAAAATACAACCGGATGTCCTTTTTTCCCCACAAGCACCATCTAGACAAATTCGGTCGAGTAGAAGAAACGTGTTCTATAAAGATGAGTAGAATCTAATGGCATCTTCAAGGACATCCCCTACTTTGTTCTTATTTGTCCAGATCAGACAGACTGAACAAGAGAATTGATGCATGTCAGACATTGTCATAGGTCCGCTCTCACCTTACCACAAACACATTTACCAAGTCGTTGTGTAAGGGCATCTCCAACGCTATTCGCTACCTCCAACGTTAACCCTCAAATGTCCACATATATACTCGGACCTCGAAAATTTTCTAGTTTGTCCGAAATTAATGGGAGAATAGGGGAGTCCGGACGTGTCTACGGCGCCAACTCAGCCTTAGACCTCATTATTCGCAAAAAAAAGAGGCTTAGACCTCATCACAAGCCCACTTTTCCTTCTCCCCTCATTATCTCTTCTCTCTTCTTTGAAAAGGGGCCTATATGAATATGAAAGTTGTAAATGTCCTCTCAAATGTCGATCATGTTCCAACTCAAAAAAAAACAGCACGTATGTTTTCCCCATGAAAACGTGCCCGAAGCCCCGAATCCCTGCGCAGTAATTCGCGATGAATTGCAGCCTGATTCGCTCTTCATTGCATGGAAACGGTGGATCAATGTGTCCATGCATGTATCGAGAGCCTGCCAATTTTCATCTTCGCTGAAAAGGAAAGAACAGTTTCTTTTTTGGAACGAGGAAAGGACCTTCTGATCGTGCCCATATAAGCCGGAGTGCTGGCGCCGGGTCACGCGACGAGACCGACCGAGTCTCCACGGCCGCCGGAGCAGCGCGCCCTGCCGGTGGCGGAGAAGGCGGTGGCGCGCCTTTCCACGCAGCCAGCGCGTAGACAGCCCGGGGCACACAACGGTCAAAAGCCCCCAGAGGCATCCGAGGTGGAGCGGAGCGGGGAAAGGTCCGGGGCTCCACCACGCGCCGGACGTGACAAAACGGCTCCGCGCCCCCTCCTCCTCCCTCGCCCACCAAGTTCTCCGGCCCGGACACTGACCGGCCGCGCCCACGCCCAAACCGGCCGCACCCCACACTCTTTTTCTTTCACACTCCTGGAGAGCTCAGTCCTGAACTTCCTGATCCCCACCTCGCGGCGCCGTCGGGTCCGGCCATGGCGTACTCCAAGGGAGCTGGCGGCGGCGGGATGTCGGCGGTGGACGCCATCCTCGCGGAGGCGGCCGACCTGGTCGCGCTGGAGCAGATCGCCAGGCTCAACACCGCGCACCTAGCCGGCCTCGACGACTCGGCGCTCCCGTCCAGCCTCGAGTCCCGCTTCCGCAAGCTCAAGTCCCTCCCCACCGCCCCCGCGCCGCCCGCCAAGACCCTGGGCCGGAGCGCCACCGCGCCGCCGCAGCGCCGCGACGATCCTCCCGCCGACCCGCTCCCGCAACCGCACGCGGAACCCTCTCTCCCCCGCTCCGGTCGCCCCGGCGAGCCAGCAAAAGGAGCAGAGCCCTCCGCCGCAGCCGCAGTCTGATCCTCCTAAGAAGAGCGTCCCCGCGGTCCGAGAAGATGGCGAGGAGGAGGAGGACATGGAGCGGCTCTTCGGGGCAGGGCGCGGCCGGCCGACGCTGAGGGAGCGGAACAGGGGCAGGGACGAGGACGGCTCCCTGTCGCCGCCGCCGCCGCGCCAGGCGTGCTGCTTCCCCTTCTCGCCCAAGAAGGCCCCGCAGAGGGCCCCGGCGGCGAGGAGCAGGAAGGACCGCGTCGGAGGAGCGCCGGGCGACGACGTCCTCGGCATCGACGCCGGCGAGTGGGGCGACGAGAACAGGAGGATGGTCACGGAGCTCAAGGAGCAGCAGCGCAAGCTCAAGAAGGCGCTCGAGGAGCAGGTCAAGGTCAGCAGGGAGACGGCCAAGATGGCGCGGTGGGTCAAGCAGGCCTCCGCGCGCATGACGCACACGGACGCCATTGACGACCTGCTCAGCGACATCGACGACGACGACGACGAGCTCAAGTGAAGAGATGTCTGCTCTGCTTTCCTTGTGTTCCAAAGCTTCTGCTTCATCTTTTCGGAAAATTTCCCTGGCTTGGACACACAAACTATATATATGAAGATGTTTAGGTTGCAATGCATAGTAGTACTAGCTATATATGAGTTGGACTACAGAAAGAGGGATATAAATTCTGCTGTTTTAGACGAAGAGAGGTGTATGGAAATGTTGGATCTTCTGTTCTTGTTTCTTATATTCTTACTACGAGTTATGTCTAAAATCACAAACCATAACCACCATTACATGCACCAAGGTACAGAACTTGACAAAGATATAATCTGCCTATTAGTAAATTCAGTACAAATACAAGTTGGGCGAGAGAATAATACTAGAGATTGCGGCACACAGACAAACACAGGGACAGTGACACTTAACCTAATTATTTGATCCTATTTCGAGTTCACAGCCTATTGGCGGAGGCAGAGGGAATGTAAAGTGAAGACAAAAAAAAGTAGCCCTATGAAAATGGTTACAGAGAATCATCTGAGTTGTCTACTTCCAAAGATGATTGTTTTCATAAGCTATCCTGATGATATACAAGTCAAAGCTCAGTACACCTAATATTCTGAAAACCACGATGCAGTGTGGTTCAGGAAGAGGGCAACGAATGGAATTTCAAACTTATGATACACTTCACCATCTTTTTCCTGTCCAGATCCCCGAAAGTCTCCTTTAACTGTTTCCTCGACTATGAAATCTGAACTCCAGTACAAAGGCAAGCACATATCAGGTGATCCTACGTCGTAAATGAAGGTAATAGCGATGGGCTGTTTGTTTGTTTGCATACCTGCATTGTGGAGCCAGAAATATGCAGGCGCCGGATGATTTGAACTTATGCTCGACCTCAGAGCTCCAGTCTAACTAAAACTGAGGAAGAATCACGGTTGTTCTGAATCTTGTGATTGCTGGCCCCATTATTACTCCACAACAAACGACCACCATTGGAGAAAATGCCAGAGGGAGATTCTCCAGATTCCACGAAACACAGCACGTGGACTAGAACCTTTCTGTGTGAAAAGTAATTGCTGTCTCATGTTCTGCCATTTTAAAAAGGGCCAAAGTGTGAGAACCATACCTTCAAATATGAAATGGGTAGGTGATAAATGAACATCTGCACAACACTTATTATACTTCATAGAAGTTGAAGCCGTTCGAACACTTTTTGTTTCAATTCAAAGAAATCAGGAGCGCAGGAGCTCCTCAATTTGGAAGATAATATTAAGTTGAGGCCTAACCTTCCTTGTCCTAATCAAGGTACTATTTAAGTTGTTTTCATCTCATTCAGCATATCTAGATGTGCTTTAGCAAAACTGATAAGAAAATAACCACGTGACACATGTGGTAAGCAATCCAAACTATTCCCCCAAAAAACTTATATAAGAAAATAAAAAATATATAAAGGGGCAACTTCATGCAAAAGGACATCATAAGTGTTACGAGATTAGGAGAGCCGGAGAACCATTTATATGCAAATTTCAGAGTAAATACAATCAGCGCACTTACATTTTACTTTACAAGAGATCCATCAAGCATGTGCTAGCAAAGTAGGGGTTCTTGTAGTTATAGACATTAACATAAGAGCCACTTCAGAGCTGCTGGGGTTCCAATTTCAATAATCTGGCAAAGCATGCGTCAACCAATACATCCTTGAAAACCACAAGAAAACAGCTGCAAAAGTGCAAATGAAACACTTACATCCCATTTGTTCCAGTGTAACAGACGCATCATGCAACATTTCCCTAGCTTTTCTATCTGGGGTACAGCCAGCACGCTCCATTTCACTATATACTTCTGAAACCTGTTCAAGAAAATGAGAAAACTATTTCAAGCTCGTCAAATTATCTAGGCACGTAGATTTCTCTAATGGTTCAAAATCTCAATAGTATATATAATCATAATTGGCACCGTATCAAGAAAATTAAATCTTCATTAGCTAAGGAGAGAGTTGCAATTGCATGTCACCCAAAAAGAACTCTTCTATAGTTAAGAGTTAATAGCTGAAAAAATCCTATTGTTTTTACCAAGGTTTTCTGTCGGCAACAAAGCATATGGATATTTAAGCAACTGAAGTAATCAAAACTACAAATACAGCAGGCGGACCTTCTCATATCTTTTTACTCTCATGAAAGCCTTCATTAGAGTAGTGTAAGTGACAACATCTGGGCTCATACCCTGAGAAAGAATAAGCAATGGTAAGAGAGAGTGCGAAGAAAGTAAATTCATGGCACCCAAACAAGAACCAAAAAAATAACAGCATTCTCATTCAGGAGAAAGTACATACACTGTCCTTGATATGCTGAAATACAGCTAGTGCCTCCAAGTGCCTTCCAGCCGTACTAAAAGCATTGATTAACAAATTCAACATAACGAGATTTGGTTCAATTCCTTCTTCCTCCATCAATTGAAGAACACTTACAGTTTGTTCACACAAACCCTGAAATGGGAAAGCCAAAGCAATATGATGTGCACAAGAAGAAAAGGACAGACAGGAACTGATGGTTTTGAGATCAGCGAAAAGGCGACTAAACTGACAAAACTCAATATTCATGCAAAGTTTCAGTCAAAATAATTATTCATGCACAGTAGCAAGCTATGCCAAAGTACTCACTCACAGGCAACCCTGAATCAGCTAAATCGCTAAATTAGATGGAAAATAGTTCATGTAAATCAGCTCAAGGTAACACAAAATGCAAAATCTACCTAGCAAATATAGTTGCCTGTAATGGTACTGTAATTTCTCGATGTAACTTTCAGAGTTTCAAGTGCTAAGAGGCAGATATATATTGATGTTAACGGTACTAATTAAGCTTCTTTTGAAGGAGAAAACAACTACAATGGCTATATTTCAAGATTTTTATACTATTACAACCATATAGTAGCAAGTAATGCCAAACTACTCGCTCTTGGGGCATACTGTTTTGGATAAGCTAATGTACCACATGGCAAAAAAGAAGTTGCAAGTCGGCTCACTTATGTTTCTGTATAACACAAAATACAAAATCTACCCAACAGATGTAATTATTTGCCATGGCAATCTTATTGTTTGATGTAACCGATTTAAGCAGAAAAAAGTTGGACTTCCAGTGAATTATTTATAGCCGATCACTATTCTAGGACCAGAACTACGGTTTGTGTTATTAATTCTTCTGGAGACTTAACATCATTGTTTTGACAGGAAATCTTAGCATGCACTGGGAGATATTAAAGAACATATCATTCCACTATGAAATTGGTTTGCTCCATTTCCAGTGGCACTAACCTGTTGAGCATAAGCGTTCGCCAGGACGCAGAAGATACTAGGAGAAAGCTGCAGGTTTTCAGCTTTAAGAGCAGCTACACATTCCTGGGCATCGCGAGAGTGGCCATACTGACCGTAAATGTCAACCAAAACTGCATATATTGCACCACTCTCCTTGAACCCTCGATTCCTCATTTTATCAAACAGCTCTTTGAGCTCATCCCACTTCCCTTGCTCCCCCAGCCTGCCGATGATCGTAATGAAGATCTTCGGGTCCGGGTACATCCCTTCCTCCTGCATAGCAGCAAGGAATCGCAGGGCACGCTTCATGTTCCCAACCCGACAGTGCCATCGAATCAAAGCGTTCCACGTAGCGATGTCCGGCTTGATCCCCTCCCCACGCATTTTCTCAAACACCCTGCGCGCGTCGGCGAGCTGCCCGTACTTGCCTAACGTATCGATCAAGCCGTTGTAAATCTTGACGTCGAGCTCCACCCCGAGCTCCTGCATCTCCATGATGAGGTCGGTGGCCTTCTTCCACATGCCGCTGTCCCTGTAAAGCCGCACCAGCGTGCTGTACCCGGCGGTGCCCAGCCGGATCCCCCGGCGCTTCATCTCGCCGAGGACCCACCACGAGTCCTCGAGGCGGCCGGCGCGGGCGTAGGCGTCCAGCAGGAGCGTGTAGGTGCGCCGGTCCCGCGCGACCCCGTCGTCGGCCATCTGGAGGAGGAGGCGGTCGGCGAGGCGGAGGTGCGCCCGAGCGAGGAGGCCCTCGAGGAGCGCGTTGTAGTGCGCGGCGTCCGGGCGGAGCCCGAGGTGGCGCATCTCGAGGAGGAGCGCCTCCGCCTCGAGCGCGCGGCCGGCGCGGGCCAGCGCACGGATGAGGCGCGCGTAGGCGGCGGCGCTGGGGCGCATCCCGGCGGCCTGCATGTCCGCGAGGAGTTGGAGCGAGCGGGCGAGGTCGGAGCCCGCGTGGGGCTGGATGGAGCGGTCGTAGGACTCCCACGGCCGCTCCCGGTGGTGGTCCGGCGCGGTCGAGCAGCAGGCGACGGCGATGGTGAAGCCGCGGCGTCCTAGAGTCAGACGCTGGAGGGGCGGAAGCTGCAGCGGTGGGTGAAGATGCCGGCGGACGAGGCAGCAGGCATCCATGGATATTGGAGCGCGCGCGTGTGCTCGCTCCCGCTGTGGTTGGGTTGGAGGCTTGGAGCCGACCGGGGAGACGAGTGTTTTTTCTTGAGAAATGGGAGAAGAGTAATGGACCGGGGAATATTCCAAACACAACCTAGCCAAATGGGCCGGCACGGCCCGACCTGGGCTATACGTGCCAGGCACAGCACGGCCCACCCAGGCACGCCATCTTTTTATTTTTGAGGCTGTATAACGATTCTTCATTCAAGCTAGTTCAAAGGAATCGTTGCAATTTCATGTGATTGAAGAAACCACACATGCCTTCCAACATGTAAAGACCAAGCAAATTTAGCTATGCTATCAGCCTCAAAGTTTTGAGACCTTTCCCCCGCAAAAAAAAAGAAGTCTTGAGACCTTTTCTTATACTCCAAAAAATCTAGTTTACTAGCACAAATCTCTTGGACAATAGGTGCACGGGTCATTTCGGGCAGGCATATGCGTTACGCTCCCTGGGAGCTCCTAGCCACCGCATTATGCGGCAAACAGACCTCCCTTCGCACAGGGCGCGCCGACTGGGATGGCCCATTTTGAGTTGAACAAACCAAGCTGTCTGGCGAAAAAAAATCGCAAAAACAATGCGTCGCGCGAGCTCGGATTCAAACTAGAGACATGCTGCTAGCATATGGGTCAGGCTAACCAGTCCACCTATTGACCATTGTTGATGAAACTAGCAGAGTGAACCATAAAGTACTACATTTAGTGGCGTAAACGGAACATTACTTAAAACCTTGCAGACAATGCTTCAAATTTAGAACACTTTAATTAAGTTAGGAATATTTTTTAACACACGCGAACGAATTTAAAAATTTCTCATCATCTTTTGAAAGCTATGATGAAATTTTCAACTTCCTGAACATTTTTCGTAAATGTGAACGTTTTTTGAATTTGTAAACAAAACTCAAAAAGTGGAACTCAGTTTGCAATTATAAACAATTTATTTAAAACATTAACATTTTTAAAATTTTCAAAACATTTTTGAGAACGTGAACATTTTTCAAAATTCCAGAACATGCTCTGAAAACATGAACATTTTTTGAATTGGTGAACAAAGTTTGAAAACGGGGACAACATTTTAGGTTCAGAACAAAAATTATAAAGTGAGAACCAATGGAAAATCCTGATTTTTTTGGAAATGAGAACAATTTGGAAAAGCTTGCACGTTTTCTGAAATTCCCGAACATTTTTTTTGAGTTTGTGAACAAAACTAAAAAAATGTGATTTTTTTTCATATTCCCAAACAGTTTTTGAATTTGCAAACAAAATTTCAAGAACATGAACATTTATGAATTTGTGGACAAATTTTCAACATAGGGACATTTTTTGAAAATTGTAAACATTTTCTGAATCTGCAAAAAAAAACATAACATGCAAACATTTTTACAATTTAAAATTCTATTAGTTTTAGATTTTGAAACATTTTTTGTAAAATAAACAACAATATTTGAACATCCAAACATCTCTAAAAAGACGAACAAAATTTGGAATTTCAAACAATTTTAAAAAAGACGAATAAAATTAGAAACCACGAAAGTATTTTGAATTTGTGAACAATTAAAAAAAAGCAGAACATGTTTAAATTTCTGAACAAATTTTGTAAGCCCGAACATTATTTGAAACTCCCCGAACAATTTTCGAATTTGTAAGTAAATTTTGAAAACGAGAACATTTTTTGAAATTGTGAACAAAATTTTGAAACCACAAATATTTTTTGCAATTGATAAACATTTTTTGAAATGATAAAACAAGAACATTTTCAAAATAAGGAACATTTTTAGATTTAGGAATTTTTTTTGAAAACAGAAACAATTTTCAAAATTTGAACTTCTTTTAGAATATTGAACATTTCTGGAAAAAGAAAAATGAAAATTATAAAAAAGAAAACCCGACCACAAAGAAAAATAAAAAAACCGGAGAGAAAAAAAAACCCGAAGGGGTAGTGCCAATGCGATCTACTCAAATGGGCCGGCCCAGTCACGTTGATCGGCCGCTTGCCTGTGCGTTTCTCCGGCAACTTGCGGCAACGAGCGGCAAATAAGAAATTCCGCTCTCCCTAACTTAGGCATGACCCCCTTATCGCACGTGCCAGTATGGTCGGACCGCATGGCCCACCGTAGCACGTCTCATCAAAATATCTCCAAAAAAATGACGAGAAACTTACAAAGACAAATTTTAGGCATGTGAGAAAGTTTGAAAAAAAATTAGCTGCTCATAGCCGATTTTGTCTTCTCTGGCATGAACTCCTCGAATGTCGTTTGCCAACGAATTTTTGCACTCACCTGGCGCACTCAAGCATCTTTCATGTAAAAAAAAATCAGATTTATTTGAATTTTTTATTTTTTATTTTGATTTTTACTGTTCACACGGTAAGCATGATATTTGAAATGGGACTTCTTACTTGGTAAGCATTTTACCTGATCTAGTCATGTTTGATCATAAAACTTAGAGCAACTCCAAGGCACCGATCCATTTTGCTCGCGCGTGTCCGTTTGGATCAAAACGAAGACAAAAGTCGACCCAACGTGCCAACTCAAACGGTCACGTGTTCACTTTTCGTCCGCTCGACGACCCATTCCAAGCCTAAATTCGGGCCTCATTTGCGTCGGCGCAGACACGAGGCAGACGTGCGCAACACCCGCCTACCCCCCAGGCCCGCCAGTCAGTGGCACATACGTCATTCTCTTCCTCCCATCCATAGCAAGCACCCGGCTACCCAACCCCGTCGCCGCCGTCGCCCCGTTCTAGTGTCCTAGCCAGCCGTCTGTACCCACATATCCCCCCACAACACGCACCTTCCAATGTCGCTGTCACCACCTTCTCGCCACCGGACCACCGCAGCTTCCTCCGATGTCGCCACCAGCACCACCTCGCCCCCCGTGCCCCGGCCAGCTCCTTCGACGACGACGACACGCCAGCTACCTAGTCCAAGGGAAGTGTGCGGCTCTTCGCCGACCTGCTTCTTCAACGCCGCCCGCAAGTTGTTCGACGGTTTGCCCGCAAGGTACAAATGGACTCTGCCGACGAGTTCTTTTTCCACAATTTCATTTGCGGCTTGGATGATTCTTCATCGGACGATGACGAGATGGTGGTTGTTGTGTTGGTCGTCCATGACCACCTGAGTAGGCAACGATCGTTGTTCCAGGGCTCGACCCCGGGACACACTCCGACGTTGAATCGCAACCGAGAGAGCGGCCATTTGCTTCTCTAGAAGGACTATTTCGAGACAACCAACCGACTCTGCAAGTGAAAGGATCGAGATGGACCTAGAGGCGGGGGTGAATAGGTACAATTACAAATTTTAATTGTTACTAAGCAATTTTAGGCAATAATGCGGAAAATGAAAGTGAGCCTAACAATTGCAAGTATGATACTAATGAGCTAAGCAAGATAAACAAGTGACACAAATATATATGAGTAAGCAAGCACAAGATGATATAAGTAAGTGCTAAGAGACAAGTAACCACAAGTAGAGAGTTAGGGTTAGGAATAACCGCAACTCCGAGAGACGAGGATGTATGCCGATGTTCACTTCCTTGGAGGGAAGCTACGTCACCGTTTAGAGAGGTGGATGTTACCACGAAGGCACACCAACGCCATGAAGGCTCACCCTATTCTCTCCTTGAGACAACACCACGAAGGCGTTTCTCAACCACTAGTGGTAGACCTTGGGGTGGTCTCCAAACCCTCACAAACTTTCCGGGGGAAATCACAATGGTCGATTCCTCGCCGGAGCACTCCTACCGCCTAGGAGTCTCCAACCTCCAAGAGTAACAAGAAGCACCACAAAAACAAGGGGGAATCAACTTTCGCTTTGGTGAATGTGTAGATCGAGCACTTCTCCTTCGCTTCTCAAAAGATCAAGAGCTTTGGTTGGCTAAGGAGGGAGATCTCCAAGAAATCGAGGTCTGAAAATGGAGGTGAGAGAAATGGAGTCGTCCACCCCTTCGTGAGGAAGAAGAAGACTATTTATAGGTGGGGATGAAATTTGGCCGTTGGAGGCAGATTTCTGCGTAGCCCGGAAGTTCCGGCTACAGACGGAAGTTCCGGACCCCGGAAGTTCCGGCCAAGTTCCGGACAGGTTCCGGGCTACACATAAGATTTGCACCACTCAGTAGTACCCCAGAAGCTGCTGACACAGGGGACGGAAGTTCCGGCCGCCCCGGAAGTTCCGGGTGATGGAAGTTCCGGCCAGGGTCCGGTGAGGTTCCGGGCTACACAGAGAGATTGCACGAAAAAGTGCAGTTTCTCTGGGTACCCCGGAAGCTTCCCGGACCCCGCCCGGACATTCCGGTCCCCGGAAGTTCCGGCCGTCCCGGAGGTTCCGGCCTGAACAGAGACTTGGCACTAGGATATTTAGATCAATGTGAGAAGGTAAGTTGATTCCCCGGATGTTTTCATGATGCACCCCCTCTTAATAGTGCGGCTGCCCTAAGGACTCAAGAAATAAGAAAACTTTAAGGTACTCTTCTTTTCTTGAGCACACCTCTTTTCCTTTTTCCAATAAGAGAGGAAATAACCATCCATGCTTCACTTTTAGCTTAATCAGGGCTGTTAACACTTAGAGCATGTGGTTAGAAACACAAATGAAGTTGCCATCAATGTCAAAAACACTTTAGTGCAATATTGCACTTTCAATCTCCCCCTTTTGACATAGATGACAACAATGCTTGAGAGGGTAAACTCATAAAGTATATACATAATTAAGCAAATTTAATGACAGGAAGGTACTCCCACACAACCCATGCCTTATTTTAAGATTGCATTTGAAATGAAATGACATGGTTAGAGGATTCTCCCCCTATCACTGTGCATACCCACACAAGAATGATATATAGACATAGCACACTTTACTAACCTTTGTTCTTCATAGTGAGGGTACAAATATAGATATAATCATAGCTGATAGATATCTCTTACAATATGAGCAAATAGAATATGCCATGTAACCTCCTTGCCATAAGTTTCTCACACATAGATAGATTAATTAACGAAACATAAATAGGTTCAAATAGCAAGCTCAGATCCAAATGGAGGCAAATAAAAGCAAGGGTTCAAGGATCAACGACAACGGTAAATAGGCAGATAAACAAGGATAAACGATAAGCCCTACCAAGCACCACAACATCTCCCCCTGTTGTCACCTAGATGGCAAGACGGAAAGATGGAGGAATCCACAAACAGCCCCTAGCACTACAAAAAAATACACTTCCGTGATGATACATGTTTATCACAGTAGGTCCCTTTTTTTGTCATGCATGTACATCCATGACAAATTTATGACAGAATCAAGATAGTCATACCTGTGCTGTCGTAGAAGTGTTCCATGACATTACCAAAATTATCATCACGGAAATGTCCACTTCCATGACGATAAATCGCGCGTCACAGAAGTGCTTTCGTCAAGGGTGACCGACACGTGGCATCCACCGTAACGGAACGCCGTTAAGCTATTGGGTCGGGTTTTGGATCCGATAACCCGTTAACAGTCCCGACCAATGGGGATTTTCCACGTGTAAAATCATCATTGGCTAGAGGAAACACGTGTCGGCTCATCGTCCGGGACAGATGTCATCCACTCACCGGACAGAAGGCGCCTATGATACGTCGACACGTGGCACGGCCCAACTAAAGGCGCACAAGATTTTGCGGACCATAATGGGCCGGCCCAGCTAAAGGCCCACGAGATTTTGCGGACCATAATGGGCTGGCCCAGCTAAAGGCCCACAAGATTTCGCGGGCCATAATGGGCCGGCCCAGGTATAGGCCCACAAGATTTTTGTGTGCCATAATAGGCCGGCCCAGGTAAAGGCCCACAAAATTCTTGCGGATCATAATGGGCCGGCCCAACTAAAGGCCCACGAGATTTCGCCAACATTAATGGGCCGGCCCAGCTGTAGGCCCACAAGATTTTGAGGACCCTAGTAGGCCGGCCCGTTAACTGGCTGCCATGTTTTGGGCCAAATGCCGGCCCATATTTGATACGGTCTATTAATAGTCTGCCACGCTTCGGGCCTAATAGTGGCCCATATGAGATCCGGCCCGTTAAAAGCCTACCACGTTCTGGGCCAAATTACGGCCCAGATCAGGTCCGGCCTTTTAAGAGGTTTCGGGCCTAATTATGGCCCATATCAGATTCGGCCTGTCAACTAGACACTATGCTTTTGGGCCCACTTGCTAAAGGCCCACTTAGTAATTCGGCCTGATATTAGTTTTGGCCTGTTAAGGGCCCGTTTAACATTTCGGCCGTATATTAATTTCAGCCTGTTAAAAGTCCGTCATATAGTTGGGCCTAACTACGGCCCGGTTTGTATCCGGCCTGCTCGCAGCCGATATCTGATTGGGCCAAACAAGGACCGAGACAATTTTTCGGCCTGTTAAAAGCCCGTGATTTGATTCGCACAATCATGGGTCGGGGTTCATTTCGGGCTGCTGCCGGCCCGTGAGCTGATCGTCACGTTTCAGGCCCAACCTACATCGTGATCGCATGACGGCCCGATTATGTACCGTAATTTTACGGTTTGGCCGGTTTACTGCGAAGATAGGATATATATACAGTAAAATAACTGCAGCATCGTGAATAAGAAAAAACCTATACTATAGAATAAAGAAATTACGACATATTACATCCACTGGGCATCAAAGTTTGCCACTATGATAATAAAGCACAAGCAGACATCAGATTACATACACTGGGCATCAAAGATCGCCACCAGTGCAAATAAACACGCCGACAAAATAATATACAAAACCGACAGTACTTCAATAGAGTTCAAGAAAGGTTAGCCTGCTGGGGAGCTGCAGCGCAAGCAGCTGAGCAAGATGATGAGACTGCGCTTGTTCAACACTTATATCTTCGTCACTCTGAAAGATAAACAAGCAGACAGATGACAGGTTTCGCACATAAAAGTATCAGTGCCGACAATTCATCACATTTCTTACTGACGAATAAAGTGACACAGTTTAAATTTGCATTAACACAATATGATATTGTTCAGGTCAAGACATGGCAGGAAATGACATTGTGAAGGAGTTGGCAGTTTCACGACACCACTGGATTACAGATCAAGAACTCATAAGTATCAATGTTAGTGTGCTGTCAATTTATACCATTTCAGTTTGGCAAATAAAGAGATGGTTTAAATAATAGTAGAATTGTATGACATTTTTCATAGTTAAGACATTGCATAATATGACATTGTGCTGTAGTGGGTAGGTTCACCACACCACTGGATTACAGATGAAGAACAGAAGCATACATGCAGTGCAAAAGAAGATCACTTGCTCTGTATATTTTAATTTACATGGTATGAAGAAGGAACTTGGTTGTACAACTAAAAACTTAAATTGAGAAAGGATAAACTTTTGTTTATGAACTACATATAATAAAATTTAAATAAGCAATTTGATGCAAACATCAAAAATAAACAGCTGTTGTAGTCATGCCTAACCAAATATATACAACAAAGTTTGAAGGCTTGAGATGGACAAACTTACATTATTGGTGAAGACAGGCTCTATAAAGGCCTTGTCCATGCTGATGGGGGGGGGGCAATTCAAGAAGTTTACCACAGAATCTTCTTCAAAAGCATTGCCTTTATTCTACATTTTGTTAAGAGTAAATATAGATGTGATAATATATGAAAAAATGGAGAATATTTAAGATAAGATGAAGAGTGATGCTACATAACCAAGTAGCTATAAATGTAAGTGCAGCGATACAGGCAAAAGGTACAACCAAGAGCAATGCACAACTAAAGTTTTTCAGTACCAACCTTATGGTAAGAGTAAATATAGATCTGATGTGTAGAAAATGGAGGGCAAAGGAAAATAAGCTGCAGAGTGATGGTACATGAACAACTACCTGTCATTATAAGTACACTGATAAAGGACAACATGTACTTACAAGAACAATGCAGAGCTAAAAAAACATTGGCATTGGATATATTCTACACTAATGTAACCATTCATACAGATCAGATAATTTGGAGCGAACAATTGATAAGCAAGCTATCATGCATACTGCTGTCACATAATGAACCAGGTATGTATGCAAGTACAATGATACAGGACAATAGGTACTAACAAGAGCAAAGCAGCGGGAAGCATATTTGAGATATCCTGTCGTTCTTGTCAAACCGGAATTCTTCTTCGAGCAGATTTCCTGCAAAAAAGATCCGTAAGGCACATGCGGAAAAGTAGAAGTTCAAATTGTCATATGATTTCATAGAAAATACCTCATCCTGGGAACGAGATCAGTGCATAACAAGGTTTTTCCATTCAATGTCTTCTAAATTTAGCACAGGAGACTTCACCAGAAATTCGTTTATAGACTTGCCATCAAAGTGTGATTTCCTCAGGTAACACCGATACTGTTGCAATGCTTCCTTGAAAAGCAGAAGCAAGCTTTGCTCGTCATGACTATCCAGATTGACCATCGCCTAGTTACAACAATGTAATGTAAATCATTGATGTGTTCAATCAGCAGAAAATAGGAAAATAATAGCCATGAATAATAGCACTTACACGTAAGTTGGACAGGAAGATGTGAAAATGGTGTTTGTCTTCACAATAATCTTCCCATGATGGGAATATATGCACGTAGTCCCTAACAACATTGAAAGCATTGTCTTTTAAACTGGGAATAAATGGAATGGGGTTCCAATCTGCAGGAATTGGCCATCTCTGCAGTTGGGATAGGTCTTCAGCCGGTGGACTTGCTGTACTTTTTGCTGGAGTGGGATTTTTCTGTGGTACAGCTGGTGCTATGGCAAATGAAATCGGTATACCTTTTGCTGGAGTGCAGGTCCTGTGTGGTGAGGCTAGTGGTGTGGCTAGTGAAGTATGGGTACAGTCTGCTGGAGTCGGTCCTACGTTTTGTGTCACTGGTTGTACAACCAATATAAGTGGGGTGCTGTCTGATTTCTCCGGCACCATCACGTTTTTCAAGGACTTTGCTGGTGCTCCTTCAGGTTCGGCAATCACCCTCTTCCTTTTTGATGTCTGTTGCACAAGAACAACATTTGAGTGGAAAAACATGGTATGATGACAGATGGAATATGTATTGATAATGGATGGGCATGTCATCTCGACATATATGATGAGTAAACTAAGCAGATGGCGGTGCAACAAAGTAGAAGAAATGCAAGATAACATATGCAAGATACCCGCAATCAATAAAACATTGCCAAATTAGAACAGGCACCTTGATGGTTGAGCAGGACAGGCCATCTGCTTTTGACTCCTCAAGGTTAGAATAGTCATTAGGATGATATTCTGAACAAGAATCAACAGGTGGGGAGCGTATGAGTTTCATTGCATCCAGAATGGCACTCAATGCCTTGGTGCCAATTTTGTAAGTCATTGCAGTGTTTAGCTTCAAGAGTGGACTGCTGCTAGTGCGACACAAAGCAGCTACACAGATCATAGTGTAGATATAACGGGAAAACCTTAAGCATCAGAGTAAAATCAGCAAAGTGGAACTTACTGGAATATATGTGCTAGTATTGCCGGTACGGCTAGAAAGGCTTCGGATACCAGCTCTCTTCAAGTGAAGGTGCGGTACTGTTAATATCAATGTAACTCTCAAAGGCGACACAGCTCCCGCATTTCCTTGCTATTCTTATAGGATTCAAGTGGGCAGGCCACTACAAATCCTATTCCTATGTTTACAAGATCCTACGAATCAAAGAGGCTCAAAGTTTCCATCACAACCGACCGTATAGATCTCTACACTGCAAATGTCCCTGCTCATCTTCAGTACAAGGAATATACTGTACTACTATCATACTCCCTCTGTTCCAAAATATAAATCTTGGTAGAGATTTCCACTATGGATCACATACAGATGTATCCAGGTACATTTTAGAGTGTAGATTCACTCATTTTGCTCCATATGTAGTCCAATTTGGAATCTATACAAAGACTTGTATTTAGGAACGGAGAGAGTACATATTAAAGAAGAATGGAAGAGGAACATGGTAAAGAAGAGCAAGCAGATTTTGGATAATAAAATGTTGGTTGCGCAGTGCCCACACATGATGAACTAGAGCGCATTAAGAATGCAACTCCTAGCTGTCTCTCGACCATTTCAGGCGGTTGGATGAAGATCCTACGTCTCCTAACCCATCTTCCTCCTCTCTGATTCTTCCCATACAGAACACCGCATGGGCCGCCGGCCGGACCACCGGCCCCCACCGCCTGTGTTCCTCCGCCACCCCCACCCCAACCCCCACCCGCGTCGAGTTTTCTTCGTTCGGCGAGGCCCCACAACCACCTGAGCCCCTTCGATCGCACCGGCGAACTATGGCGAGCTCTGAAAAATCGACTAATCCAATTTTGAAATTTAGTCTACTATGATTTAACTAGTGTGGAATATAAAAGGGGAAAACCATAAGCATTGCGAGTATGGTGTTGAGCGTGCCATGGAGGATCTGAAGGTGCAAACCAGACAAAGGCAACTTCGCAACCAAGACAAGAAATCAGAGTAAAGCAGTGGCGATCTATTTTCTTGCTGCGATAAATAAGTTGAGCAGATACGAAAGAGTACCGCCTCTAGTGCAGCGCCATGTACGCATCTGCTGAGAATTTGACGGTGCTGCGGTAGCGATGGCTGTCAGCGGCGTGGAAGCAGATCTAGGAGGGTAGACGATGGCGGCGGGGCGCGGTGGACGAGACGGTCGTAGGAGCGGCGCCGACAAGGTGGACGACGACGGGGATGAAGCGAGAGGACGGGATGCAAGGATCCCGGTCCGAAGCCGTGGATGAGAGAGGTCGATCTCTTGTAATGGACGGCGGCGTCGGGGTATCAGCTCCGGCATGGTGGAGGAGGACGGCGGTGGATGGGGTGGCGGACGGCGGCGGACGGAGGAGGGTGGGGTGGAGAGGGTGTTTTGGCGCCCACGGAGTACGAATGGGGAAAAGGGAGGTAGAGAGGAAGGGGGGAACCATGTATTCAGGGCGCGCTTGTCTCAAATGCGAGGAAATTTACAAACTTAGCCCCCGTTTCAAATTTCTACTACATCACAGCAACACTAGTCGGTCGGGGATAGGATGGTAATCTCGCATACACCGAATATTTGTCGACGAGAGTTTGTTTTTGGCGCCCACCGTGTATGAATATGAATCGGGGAGGGAGTCGATTTCGGCCGAGGACACACTGTGTTTTGGCGCCCACGTGTATGAATCCGGGTGAGAGGTGGTTACGTCACGTTTGGGTGAAATTACAAACCTACCCCTATCGAAACCTATAGAAATCCAGCATACAGGCTTTGCATGGCAGGGATAGGCAGTAGTGATTTCCATCTCGCAGATTTTGGTTTCGGGCGGTTACTGCGACTTTCCCTGCTTCGTTCAAATTTTGCAGAGTGCACGTTTACCGTGCCAACTCAATTCGAATCCCGTTTGTATTCTATTTTTTTCGGGCGGGATCCATTTTCAATTGGAATTACATTCTATATACATCATTTTTTATATATATACTTTCAAAAGCACAACAAAGAATTCTGCTCCTTTATATGTATAATACGATCTACAAATACAACGATCTCGAAATCTTAAGGTTGAATTCAATTTTTTAACCAAATTATGTTCTACTAAAATGTATGGATCAGTAATATCTACATATTAAATAACATAGGTGTGCGTGAATTCATATGAGTATGCATGTTTGATAGATCAATTTTGGTTCGAGTATGGATTACATGTATCATCATCTCGAATTCAAATATTTGAATCCCTTTTTTGTTCACTCCTTTCACGCCCATCTCTCTCGCATGCATGCTCCTTCAGGTAGCTATCACTCTCTTTTCTCCAGCTCACCCGCACGCTCACTTCATGTTGCTCCTATCCTCGCAAACATGGTCTCTCGACGTCTCCCTTGAGAAGTGTCACACTCTCCCTATCATTATAAATTACACGGTTTTCATTATCTCTCACGTCTCTACTGTTCTCTGGTATCACTCGGTACCTAAGCTTTCTTTTTCACCGCTAAACACACAGTCTCCACTCGTCTTTCACTTTGTCTTTCTCTCTATGGGATTCTCTCACACACCCTATATGTCTCTACATATGACTCATACCACTAAAATTACTCTCTCTATCTCTCCTGTGGACACAAAATTTGTTGCGGTCTCCTTTTCGTCTCCATCCCAGACTGACATTATTCATTTGTTTACCGATCAGACAACCCCGACTACCGTCTCCTCTCTCTCTCTCTCACAGACACACACGCACAACTCCTACCACTAAAATGTGAATGGAAAACGAGATTTTGTTATACCCAAACAAAAAAGGACCGGAGGGAGTGATTGCTCTGACACGGACGCGACCTCTCATAGCGCAGGCATTGAACCGGCGCGCCGGCCAAGAGGGCCGCACTCGCTGCAGGCCCGGCCGAGGACGCCTCCTCGCCGCGTGCAACCAGCTTAAGACTGCCCCGCCTACCTTCATTGAATCCACGCGTGTGCCGGCAACACGTACTTCCGCGAGCCGGCAGGCATTTTAGAACACAAAAAATGACTACAATATAATTAATTTACGCATGGTCTTGACTTGTTGTGCTCGCACTGGTAGCAGGAACTAGTAGAGGATTTTCTTTATTTATAACTCTCCTCACATTTTTTTGGCTTTGAAGTGAATCATGGTTGTGGACATTATGTATGAATGTGCAGATATCTGTGAACATGAGTTTGATGTGGAAGTTGAACTTGGAATGTCGGGCTTGCGCGTGAACTATACCATGTCCAATGCTTCGTCTGTTATTGTTTGGAAAGTAATTGTTGTTATTACATGACCCGAAAAAAACATTTTGTGCCACATCAGTAGATGCATGGACATCACATCAGGCATGCCGACTGGATAAACATTTGAACCTAGCTATTATGAAGGAAATTTTGTATTGACAACAGTTTTAGATAGCAGGAGACGCCTAGCCTGCTCTGCCTCTGCTAGCTTATTTCTGGCTTCTTCCATCTCTTCTTTGGCTTGGGTGAAGAGAGCATCTGATTGCTCTTTTCGCTTCTTCAGGAACTCAGCTACATTCTCAAGGGATGTTGCACACTTTCTTTCAGCCTTTACTAATGCCACGAGGACACGAACAGCTGACGACTCCACCTGGCTTGTGTGTAATCCAGCATCATCTGGGAATTTGCACTTTGTGTCTAATCCAGCATCATTAGGGAATTGGCACCCTGTGTGTAATCCAGCCTCATTTTGGAAACATGATCTCGAGGTTGACCATACTTCCCTCCTCGCAGGAACTGCATCCTGACATGAAGTTACTTCTTTTTTAGATTAATACTCAGAGCAACCTAGATCCATTTAGTAGAAGCCAGATAAACAAAACTCAGAGAAGTGAATTCAAAAGGAATAAATAAATAAAAACAGACTACAAGGTGAGAACACCCACTTCCTACATCAAACTAAAAAACGAAAGCATTAGGACGATCAAGACTCTTCTTATTACACATCGAAGAACACCACACTTAAGAGAAATAAAAACTACAACATATACACATCGAAGAACACGAGGCTACACGGAAGTAATTGAAAGGGTGTTACTTACCAAAGCTCGTTTTACAGGTTCGGTGCAACTCCTCTTTAACTTGCCACGCTCCTTGAAGATGTCCCGAATATCCCGTGTTTGATCTTCATTGCTCCTCTGCATGTTCGCACTAGTGGTTTTAAAATCTCAACATGGCAAGAAAAATATACTATTAGTAATACTTGCGCATCTTGTGGGCAACATTAAAGCACTCGTCTGCCATGTTAGAGCATCTCCAACAAGATAAACTACTCATACAAATGCATCTTGATGCGTGCAACGCATGAGCATTTTGCTAGTTCTAAAAACCTTTCCATCATTTGCCACACTACTGGTTGCAGATGAAAAACCTACCCAAGCACAACGCTTTATAGGAGCGACGCACAATTACAAGTTGATATTCTGTTAGACAATGGAGGCTATAACCAATTACTTTTACGGGAACAATAGCACCCAGGAAATTTGAAGGGTAGGTATGAACAAAATTGGAACTGCACATGTACTGCTAAGTGATTCAATACACACATTACCAATCGAGGAGGAGAACGATGGTCGCGGCGGCCTCTGTGAGTCATGGTCGGCAACGGGAGTCAGTTCATTATCCACGACGGTGGTACTTCTGCGCTTGGCGTCGGCTTCCGGGAAGCAGATACGAGACCGTGGAAGACGATGCCGGGGAAGAGGCTCCGTGTACAATGACGACGGTGGACCGGCTCTAGTGCGGCGTACGAGGTCGTCGATTAGGCAGATGCGCTACGGTGGACGAGTGCGCCGATGTAAAGGGGAGGAGCACGAAGGCTGCGGTGCCATGGAGAAGTCTATTTTGCGGTGGGGATAGAAATTAGGGATTATTCAGGTGTACTACTCTGGGTGCTGGGGTGGGGTTGGCTGGGTAGGGTGAACCTGAAGTTACGAAAACAGCCCCCTACCAAGCGTCATCCATAGGCCTATTTCGAAGGCTATGATGGTAACTTCCCAATGCTCGAATCAGGGTCGCGGGAGATTTTCCCGCCAACCTCAAAATTTTGTGACACTGGACTCCCCGTGTGGCGTGTTGAGTGATTCGGCTAAGCAACTAGCGAGTAGTAGTAGTAAACTCTGCGTATTAGGTTTGACCGAAGTCAAACTTCCTAAAGTTTGACCAAGTTTATAGAAAAATATAAACATTTACCATAACAAATATGTATGATGTGAAAGTACATTCAATAATGAATCTATTGGTATTTATTTGTTATTGTATATGTTAATATTTTTTGTTATAAGCTTTCTGAGAGTTTACAAAACTTGACTTTGACCAATGATAATACGCAGACTTAAATAAAAACGGAGGGAGTACACATTTGTTTTCTTAGTTTGTAGTGAACTAATCATTTGTTGAAATTGTGAAATAAATATATTAGGCTATTGACTTCGAATGTAATGGTCTATACAATTCAATAGTTACAATCATTGTCGAATCCAAGATGTATACAAGGTCTATAGTACTTCACAACATGCTCAAACTCACATAATCCGAGTCAAATGAGAATCTAAATGCATTTCATAGTTATTACTTTGTAGGATGCAACAAGAACAACCATAACCCTACATCAGCCATTATAGAAGCAACATTTTGACATATCCCAATGTGTGAATGAAACGTGCAGAGAGAGCTTTTGGAGATGGAGCAGATAGGGAGGGAAAGATTGTATGTATGTGGACGAGAGAGTAGGAGACAAACCTAACGAGACAGAGAGAGAGAGATAGAGAGAGAAAGAGAGAGGAAGAAGTTAGGTCTGTGAGAAAGATGCATACATGTAATATACATGAGATGCGTGTGCATCTGGATTCTGTATACGTGGAAGGAGAAGAGACAACATGTTTGATGAGAGAGCAGGAAAAACATGGACGAGAGGGGAAGGATCTCGTGGGTTGAGGGATTGAAAATTTTGTGCGGGGGAGAGATGGATTGGTAATTTTGTGCAAGAGAGAGAGAGAGAGGGTGGGGGGGAGGAGTCAGTCAGCCGTCGTCACATCACCCTGCTTCCAAATGATCCCGCATTCTCTAGCGTGGTGTGGTCGCCGTCTTCAATCTGCTCGTCGCCCTCTTTGAAGATTGAGGTGTTGTGCATGTTGGGGTGCAAAGAAGCACAAGCGAGAGTGGTCGCCGTATAACCTTGGATGGGGATGAATTGTGTGCTCGGGGGAGTGTGTGTGTTGTGTTGCGTGTGTGTGTCTCTCTCTGTGTGTGTGTGCATGCGTGTGTGTGTGTCAGATATTGAGAGAAAACAAACCTAATGAGAGAAATGGGTATTCACAAAGAGATTGTACGGGCCTTGAGGTGGGCAGGGGCCGGGTGAGGGTGTCAAAATGTGCGCGTTGATGCATGTGTTGCATGCGACCGTGCGAGGGACGGACAAATCGAGAGAGATGGTTGTTGTGTTACGGATGCTCCTCTCTCTGTCTCTCTCTCCCCCCCTCTCTCTCTCTCTCACACACAAGTAAACTAGAAGACCGTTCTCTCATGTATACACAACATATCGGCATCTGTCTATGTCTCACTCATGCACGATCATTTGCACATTCACACCTCTCTATGTCTGTATCACACGCACACCGTCTCCACATTGCCCTTCCGCCACAACACACATATGGACACACACACACACGTTCTCTCTCAGTCACACACACAATATCAGTATAAAAAAAACTAGGGCGCACCAAAAACGTCCAAATCCAAATAAACACGAACTGGAGCTAAATTCAAATATATGGAAATATCACAGCGTCAAGAACTTTCACAGGAAAAAAAGTTGAGTAATATTCGAGGATTGTTTTCACACACACAAAAAGGTTCGGTGGATGTCCTTCGAGCGCGACACGGTGATGCACCGTTCGATCGACCGCGCGGCCGCGGTTCACGCGCTTGCACAGGATTCGGTATCGTGGCCGTGGTACTAAGGCTGGTCACAATGGGCAAGAACATAAGCTAGTAACTAATAAAAGCGCTGCCTAAGTCTAATGTTTACGTGTACTAGTACGGTTTTCTTTTAAGTTTGACCAACCTTATATATAAAACTAAAGTAAGCTCCCACATGCGCACTCATCAATATGCCGCCGCCGCCGTTGCGCATGCCGGCACCCGCCTGCTCCGGCCAACAATTTCTCGCCCATCACTGCCGTGTCGCCGCCATCCCTATGCCATGAAGCCGAAGGCTTGCCCGCTCACGTCGTCTGCAGTCCCTCCTCGCGATGCCGCCGCGCTGCCAAGCACGCGAGCAGCTGGTGGAGCCGCGTCTATGCACGCAGCGTACGAAGAGGAGGACGAGCGCGTGCTCCAACACGCTGGCGAGGAGGAACTAGCGTGTCATTGTCGTCTCCGCCCGTGTGGAGGAGGCGCGCATGGTGGCTGTCGCGGCGGAAGCCAGTCGCGCGCGCGTCGAGCCCGCAAACCGGGTGCAGACGCGGAATCTACCTTCGAGACCTTGAATGCCACGTGGATCTTGCAATCTAAAGGAGCAATTTGGGTCAGTCGACTCATGTGAGCCGTTTGATGCAACATGGATGGCTAGAAGGGCTTCTTCCACCTCTTCTGCCGTCTTCTTCCTTCGCTCCGTCAAACTTCTTTCACAAATCGACTGACCCAAATTATAGTACTAGTACGAATGTATTAAGTATAGTAGGAACACGAAGATACGAGCAGTAGTACCAACTGCAAGAAGAATAGTAGTAAGACATAGTACTAGTACTACTGTACGTACTAAAGAGTTCAAATAACGAGAAAGAACATAAACATAGGGGCTGTTTGGTTCCTAGCCACACATTGCCACACTTTGCCACACCTAACCTTAGGCAAGTTTGACCAAGTTAGGTAGGTATTTGGTTCTAGCCACACTTGAGACAAGGAATTTTTTATGAGCAGTGAACCCCACATGTCATAGACACAAAAAGTGTGGCAAGATTCCCTTAGGCGAGCCAAAGTATGGCTAATAATTTGAGCAACTCAAGTAAGGCAAGTGTGACAAATGTGGCAAAAATCATGTGGCAACATATGGCAAAGATAGTCACAATCCAAACAGCCCCATAGTTCTGCTGGGGCCTCAGCACAACACACGCTTGAAAATAAACTAATAAGCAACTAGTCCGCTTGACACTGCAGTAGAACCAGCATGAGCGACGGCACTGCCACCTACTTGGAGTCCGAGTCCACGTCCTCGACTTCGTCCTCGTCCCTCTTCCTCTTCCTCTTCGCCGACGCTTCTTTGCTTGAACCGGACACTGGGCTCTGCTTCTTCATCCAACCCTTGTAGATATTTAAACAAAGGTAGGCATCCATTGCTGCATACAGGATGTGATCTTCATCTAATGTCTTCAACTCCCATGCATGATGAAACTCGTGATGAGGTTTCTTCAGTTTAGCGTATGAAGGATCAATCATGGCTGCTGCCAGGGTCAGCATTGAAGGTTGAGAGGAGGACACCAGGCTTGCCTTCTGGAGATCGAAGGGCTGGCCTACAACGAGACCTATCCGACGCAGGACGTCACTGTCGTTCTTAAAGCCTACAGTAACGAATTTCACTCTTTTGTCCTTGAGGAAGTTCTTAAAATCCTGGCACTCAACGTCGGCATGGCATATGTGGTAGACCAAGCAAACGTTATGTACGCAAACCTGGATCACGGCGGGCTTCTTCCTCTCTTCGTCCTTTAGATCCTTCTCTCGTCCCAGGACTGTGGTGTACTCAACATCTACCCAGCGACCCACTCATCCGTTGAACTGTTGAACATGTGTAGGAAGCGAGCAAGCCATGCTTTCACCATCTCGGATCCACGTGTGTAGATGACGATGAACTGATCGCCGGTGATGGCTCTAACCTGGTACTCAGCGGCGACCATGGAGATTTGGGAGGCCATGGATTTTGGAGGAGGGTTAGGAGAAGTTGAACTGTTGTACCCCGCAAAAAAACTGGGAGCGAACTAATGTGAAAGGACGGGATGACTGGGAGCGAACTGTTGTAAGGTAGAAGACGGGGATGTGTAGGGCGTGCGAACGACGTGGGGTTGCTGGCTTGCCCGGTGGATAAACGGCTGCAAGCCCCCAAAGAGTTCTTGAGAACTATGTGGGACCCACTAGATGTCATGTCTACTAGACCTATATCGTAGGCCTGACGGTATAGCTTCTGCCTGTTCGCACGCCATGCCGGCGCGTGGATGTAACTTCACTTAATTCCGTCAAACATCGCACCTCCCACGACCTTCGCCTCCCTCGCGCGGTCGCGCCCTTTGAGACTTCGACCGGCTATAAATGAGCACTTTTTTTGCCTTTTTTTAGACAAGCAATTTTTTTGCCTACTCCGCGTGCATGATACTCCCTCTGGTCCTTTTTACTCCCATCAACCGTTTGCAAAGTGCTTGACCAAATTTATACTTTTTTTGAACACCACCTTATATTAATTAACCAGCCACACCAGTACACTCATTCGATACAATATTCACCACACAGGGCGGTATGTTATTTACAAGAATACCATCTAATCTATTGTCAAAGCTATACTTAGCAATTAAGTGTGCCACCTTATTGGCTGAACGGCTAATCTTTGACAATTGAAGATTGTTGATCAACTTCAAGATGCTCAACACTTTCATCTTCAGGTCACGCATAGTAGACCTGTCAACGCTTTGACAGGCATCAATGAAATCCCACGACCAAATTTATACTAAAAATATCAATATCTATAATACTCCCAAAACACTTAGGCGCGGTGCATTAACTTCTACCTCATTTATTGTTTCTTGACATATCAACCAATAGGAGATGTGGGTGTGCATGCTTTTAATGACCTGAGACTACCAAACACGACATGCAGTGGTTAGTTCATTGCATGCAATGCTATTAATTAGCAAATAAACATTAAGATCTCTTGTTTTCCCCTCCTCCTTGGTCACAGTGCACAATCTAAGATGACTTGCTCACCTAGACGGAGGGAGTACTGATTATAAACATTAAGATCTCTCGTTTTCCCCTCCTCCTTGGTCATAGTGCACAATCTAAGATGACTTGCTCACCTAGACGGAGGGAGTACTGATTATAATGAGTACTCAACTAGTACTAGTATAAGAACTACGTTTTATAATGAGTGTAAAAATATTGATTTGACATTGTGAATGTTGACACATTGTGGAATAGTTTTTGAAGTCTGCAAAAGTACTCAACTAGTGCTGTCGTTCTCCACAAAAAAATGTGTTTACCAATGCATGCATGAACTCTAGTTACTCTAACCCCCCTCTCTTCTTTAATTCTTTGCCACATCAGCATGTTTGCTATTCCCGTGTGCATGATACCAGCTAAGATACCACCATTATGGCCAGCCTTAATCATCGCATGCAATAATTTAGTGCACCTTGAAATATGAACATGTGTGGGGCGTGTTTGTTTTTAATGACTTGAGACTATACCTAGCCCGGCATGCAAGATGACTTATTATGCACCGTTCCCCATACCTGCAGGAAGCCCGTTCGTCTCCAAATTTTTTCCTCTCCATGTGTGAAACAATATGCCTGCCAAACTCTCCTTCTCCCTCCAGCGGTCCCACCACTCCACCCCGTGTGAAAAAATCTGCATGCATGACTCTCCTCCCCCACGCTCGTCCAATCCGTTGTGACAAGCAATATTTCCACCCCTTCGCTCCCCCGTAATTTACTCCAACAAATATGCCCACGTAGCTGTTACTTAACTGCAGGTGCATTCGGTCACTGACATATGGGCCCAACAGGGGTCTGGCCCACATGTCAGTGACGCAACTGGACCGGCAGTTAAGTCAGTGCAGCTCAGTCCATATCTTACGTAGGTGTGCCATTGCTCGCTATAAATACTGCGCCTCCCACGACATCGCTATCTCCTCCCCTCACGTTCACGTTCATCGCTATCTCCCCCCCTCCCTCTCACGTCGACCACCATGGCATCGCCCCTCCCAAGCCCTAGGAGCCCCTCGCTGCACCGTGCGGACGGTCACGCGTCGCCGTTCCGTTCCTCGCCGCCACTAGTCGAGGAGGACTCGTCGGTGTTCCGCTCCTCGCCGCTACGCGACGCGTCGCCGTTCCATTCCTCGCCGCCACTAGTTGAGGAGGACGCGTCGGTGTTCCGCTCCTCGCCGTGAAGCGTCGAGGTGGACGCGTCGGCGTTCCCAATCTCGCCAGCACGCGCGCCGGAGGACGCGTCGGCTCCCCGCTACGAGGAGAACGCCGTGCCGCCCGCCGAGCCCCCTAGCCTTGAGGAGATTTGGAAAGAAATGGATGTCGCCTTGTGGGAGGCTTTGCCTCCAGCAGAGCGCGCCAAAATAGAGGCGGAGAAGAAGGCCGAGGAAGAGAAGCGCACCACGGAACAAGCTGCCTGGGAGGCCTATGTCGCGTCCGAGAGAGTCAGGCAATTGGCTCTTTGGCAGAAGGCTTGTGCGAGGGCCGTGAGGGTGGCGGAGGACGCCCGTGCCGACGCCCTGAGTGCAATCGGGCCCAAGCGCCTCATCTACGCTTGGCGGTGCGTGGACCGGATGCACGCTTCCAGCGAGGAGGAGTACCTGTTGGCGCCGGATCACCACACCGGTGAGATCGCGCTCGCCCGCCGGCAAGCCGCCAATCAGCACCTCGCGAGTTGCGAGGCTGAGGAAGAGGCGTTGTGTTAGCACGCTGGGAAACGGCCGCACACCAGGGCACTCGTGGCGCGCCGCAAGCGCTCCTGCGAGCGCCGTGGCTTTTAGGAGGAGTATAATTTTTGTTTCATAAGGCGATCTCATTAGTTTTGGGACGCAAATGATAAATCCTGAACGTTCAGGAATTTTTAGCGTCCTTAATTAAGTATGTAAAAGGGAAAGTTTGGAAACCTTGTGTATTCGTACGCATTTTGCAAGTAAGTGCATATAGCACAAACTTTACTATATACTATCACAGGAAAAGAATTCTATGAGACCAGGTCTCACGTGAGACCCATCCTGATGGATGACACATGGCATTCACAAATCACAAAGCATCCCCCACCCCCACTTAAAAGCCACGTGTCATCCATCAGGACGGGTCTCACCTGCTAACCATGGGACCTGGTCTCATATACGAGTAATTTTTTTCCACTATCGCACTACACGTCTCTCTCGATATATGCTTGCAGACTGTGCTACTCCCTCCGTCTAGGTCAATAAGTCATCTTCGGTTGTGCACCGTGACCAAGAAGGAGGGAAGACTTATACACCTAGACAGAGGGAGTACTACTATTACTTATGTACGTGCAAATGCACATTTTAACATTACGATGCGGTTTTTGTAAAAGTAGAAAAACAACACTAGTCAAGCTTATGAAACGATTCAATGCAAAACAAAAGCAAAAATGCTCGTTTGATTGTTTACTTTTAGCTTCCTTCTCTGTGGTCATTTCTCTGTCGTACTTTGTACGGAGTATCTCACTGGTTGGAAAGGCATGCAAATTCCCAAACCGCTTCCTACACCCTGTATCTCACTGGTTGCCGGCGTTGACGTTGTCGCCCATGTCGTCGAGGATGAGGTTGCCAAGGTCGGGGAAGAAGTCGTCGTTCGAAACTAATCATGTGGACGAGCATAGTAGTAGGATACAGAGTAGAAACATGAATTTTACCATGATTTCGAACAGGAAGGACAAAAACACATATGGTGCAACGGGAGCTGCACCGTTGGCGTTGAGGTTGTCGCCCATGTCCAAACACCACGTAGACACGGTCTTTGAGCACGGTTCGTAGTCGTTCCACGCTCGGGCATTGAAGTTTGTAACTATTTTAGATTAGAATATACTACTCCTCCGGTGCTAGTAGTAGAGCAGAGTCCTACTCTACTACTCTACTCAAGCAAGTTAGGGCATAGCATTGT
This sequence comes from Triticum urartu, assembly GCF_003073215.2. Lineage (NCBI taxonomy): Eukaryota > Viridiplantae > Streptophyta > Magnoliopsida > Poales > Poaceae > Triticum > Triticum urartu. The sequence continues at coordinate 599,272,504 of NC_053028.1, forward strand.
AGGGAGTACCAGTACTGTGATCACTCAAGCAAGTTGTCTGGCATCGACATGACCCTACGCTGCTAGTATGTGTCTCGTAAGTCAAGCGGCGTGCTGTAGTCATCATCACCTGTCCACTTCCCGCAGCACATATTCGCTTCTCCATCTTTGTCCGCACATAATCTCGTCCAATCTTCCATCCCCGCTAAGGCACCTCCCCCCTCGTCCAAAACCCAAGCACTAACAATGGCAGAACCGAGCAGCGTCCATCGAAAGAGTGGCTGGAATTCGCTCCCCACAGAGGTAATAAAGCTCATTGTTTCGCGTGTGGACAATCTCAGTACCATGCCGCTCACCGTGTGCTCGTCGGGGCTGTACCGTTTACTCAAAGCCCTTAGGCCGGAGCTTTTTAAGCCAGCTCCTTGCTTGCTGATGCCGCCTAATCTTCAGAAACGGCGTGTCACGTAGCATAACGATCGTAGGGTGGCGAGCATCAACCCCCTTGACTGCGATCCGATCCCCGTCAGCCTCAACTACATTAACGGTATGTACTAGGTCGGCATGAACACGTCTTGGATGGTGCTCGTCGACAGTCGCGGCAGCTGGATATTCGTGGAGGTCTACACCCGGGGATTGATCCCCCTTCCTTCGACTAACACTGCACTGCTTTGGCACCGTGGCCCAGAATACTCGGAATCTTACAGTAGCCAACATGATACCAAGTTTGATTTGCTCAAGGTTGTAATCTGCCAAGTGCCCACAAGATCTGCGAATTATAAAGACTTCAGGCTAATTGCGTTCTTCAACCGCGGTCTCGCCTATCTGACAGGTCACTGCGGTAAGTGGATAAATCTGCACGTCCATCACAGGATCATACATCCTCCATGGTTCTCTGATGCCATTGAACACAAGGGCTTCATTTACGCTGTCGACTCCTTCTATGGCTAGACGTATTGCTGGCCTACTCCAGTCATCGCTACAAACGGCTGTTACCGCAGTATGTTACTTTCCTATGATATCATGATGGCTTGCTTATATTACTGTCAACATTTGCTGAAAAAATATTCATGCTCATAACATGCTGTTCTTAAGATTGACTAAACCAACAGCCCTTTTTTATTTGACTCCAACTTGATATGATGTTGTAGGCCGCCTGGTGTCCCTACTCTTCCTAATCCCAGAACCTTTCAAAGAAAAGCGGCATGGCAGTTGCAGGTGGTTCCTGACTCGATCAGACGACGGCGAAAGATTGATGATCGTTCACACATACCAGACGTGTTGTTTCGCGGAATACAATCACAGTCACTGCAAGGTCTTTGAGCAGGATCCCAGCTTCTCTGGGCCTTCGGAAATTTTTGACTGGAGGCTGGTAAGTAGCCTTGGTACATGCTCTCTGTTTGTCGGACTGAATTATCCGATTAACTAGGAGATAACCGACGGCAAGGATCATGATGGCAACGCGGTTTCGTTCATCAGGCAAAACTGTGTGTACACAGCATACCATGCGTCTCTGCATGCACCATACCCTGATATGTGCCGCCACGCTCTGCAGCCCAAAGTAGGAGAGGGGGTCGCAAGTATCAGACTTCGACCTGCTGGCTGGAGTTTCCCCCGTCAGGCACCCATCTGGTTCAAGCCATCAGCCAATCTCCGCAGCTTAATAAATAGTAACCTCTAACTGAGCCAGTTAGTTAGATGCGTACACTTGGTGTAGTAGGATCTTTATTTAGTTTGATGCATACACTTGTTCTTTTTTGGTAGCCCTTTTGTAATGATGGCTGATGTTTGGTTTGGAAGAGAGAGCTGCGTCTTCACTCTTCTGGCCTGCTTACTGCTTCTGTTGCACCCCCAGCCCTGGTTGCTGCTGCTGTTTTCAATGTACAATCAATAGTATATTTCGTCTGTTGGTTGAATAAATGTGTTGTTAGAACGACAAACACAATGTTTTGGAAGTCGTTGCATGGTTCGATCCTTTAGTGCCCTGTACCGTACGTAGCGCATACTATTTATCGTACGGAACACAATTTTTTTGAAACTCAGAACACATTTTCCACCTGTTGATAACATTGCAGCCCACTGATGAAGGCCCAATAGAGAAGCCCATAATTAACTGGAAGGGAGGCTCTCACATGAATCCGGCCCAGGTACATGCTCATGGTCCCCTAAACATAAATAAGTAAATAAATAAATAAATAAAGCTAAATGCTCATGCACCAGTTCTTTGGGAAAATAGGTAGCCTAGTATTTCTTTTTGAAGAATACCCAAGCTAGGCCTGTTTGTTTTCTCCGAATTACTGGGCTGCAAATCTTTCAAGACGAGGAGGGATGCATTCCGGCCTGGCTTAAGAGTATGGTCAATGTCTGTTAAAAGTAATATCAAAAGGGGTTGAAAATTCCAAAAAAAATTATAGCAAATGGGATATAAGTTTTTTTTGTTTTTGTTCTTCACTGATATCTTATACGTATTTCATTGGATTTAACATGACATAGTACTAATTTATTTTTAAATTTGTTTTAGTATGGCTATTAATTTTTGGATTAAGAATATTTCATTCCCCAGCAAGAATTTGCGAATTTTCAAAATTTCCCACATATTTAATTAATTTTTTGACCCTGGTACTGACCAGAAAATGGCCAGCAATTCTAAAAATGGAAAATGGGCTGCAATAAATTCCATATGAATTAGAAAATGAGTAAAAATTATAAAAATAATAGCAAATGGGCTGTACACGCCACAGATTTCGAGGCTGACTTGTTTACGCAAGGTTTTATCAGTGAACACACGATTCTAGCAGCAGTTAGTGTTGGATGTCCATCAAACGGCCGACGTGCTTCTTCAATCTCTGATCTTCCTGCTCCAGCCACCTAAACTAGCGCCGGCCAGACTGCCTGGTCCCTCCTCTTGTGGCCCACTGTGATGCCGCGCAGGCTTCCCCGGCCCACCCTACTCCCTCCGCTGGCCTGGCCGCACGCAATCAACTGCCTCCTTATTACGCGAAAAAATGATTCCTCCCACTGACATCTGGGGCGCACTGGTTGGGAGGCTGACCTATGGGCCTACTAAGTTGACGCGTACACAGGGCTTGTCAACTTAGTCAACAAACGATTCTAGCAGCAGTAACCGTTGGATTTGAATCGAACGGTCATGCTGCTTCTTCAATCGTTGCTCTTCTTGCACCAGCCGCCCAAACCAGTGCCGGGGAGACCACCTGCTCCTGCCTCCAGTGGCCGGCTGTGCTGCCGATGAGGCCTCATCGCCCCCTACTACTCCCACTGCTAGCCAGGCCCTGCGGCGACGGCAGCCTCACACCGCAGCCGAACCAGTGAACCCTCGTACTCCTCTCCGCATGGGCATCCACTACCGCGTCTTCCCCGGCTTCACGTCGTCCCCTTCCTAGGCTTCGCCGTCGTCCACCGCCTTGGTGCTCTCGGCGCGGCGTGGTCAACGTGGTCAACGACATTCCATCAGAAGAGTACTGTACGTGGAGAGGCTGACAGCTGGGTCCACGGCCACATCCCGTTTTTTTTGTGATTTGCCAAGTAAGTCGCTTTGTCAGGCCTGTTGGGCTGCAAATCTTTCAAGACGAGGAGAGCTTTCATTCGGCTGGCCGAGAAAATGGCCCATCAGTAATGAGAAATGGGCTGTACATTTTTAAAACACATCAAACCGACAATTAGTTTCAAATATCTTTTCTTCATTTCGAGATTTGAAATTATATTAATTTTTATGCGTGGAGAATTTGTTGGATTTTATATTGATATGCATTTATTTTTAAAACAAGTTTGAATGTGAGTCGAAATTTCGGGATTAAAAACAGTTCGGACCGCACCGAAATATGCAAAATTTCATATAATTTTTTTAACCGTGGCCACAATATGGGCTGTAATGCTAACAAAAAGAATATGGGCTCCAAAAACCTTAATAATTAGCAAATGGGCTGTAAATTATTAGAAATAATGGCAGATGGGCTGTATGCTATTTTTCACAGATTTGAGGCTTTTCTAAAAAAGGTTGACGCACAAGCAGTGACTGCTGGATGGCCATCCAACGGCCGTCATGCTTCTTCAATCTCTTCTCTTCCTGCTCCAGCCGCTCAAACAGACGCCGGCGGGACTGCCTGCTCCCTCCTCCCCGCGCCCGGCTCTGCTGCCGCGCAGGCCTCACCGCCCCACCGTACTCCCATCGCTGGCCTAGCCATCCCTCTACTCACCCACACCTGCTGTTATTCTCCGTCGACGGCAGACGAACCAGTAAACCCTCGTATAGTCGTACTCTCCTCTGCGTGGGAAACAACTGCCGAGTCTTCCCTGCCTCCGTGTCGTTCCCTTCCTAGGCCTCGCCGTCGTCCACCGCCCTGGTGCTCTCGGCGCGGCCTGGTCAACGTGGTCAACGACCGACAAGCATCTGAAGTGGACTGTACATGGAGAGGCCGACAGCTGGGTCCACAGCCGCACGCAAGGAAATGCCTCCTTATTACGCGCAAAATAATGATTCTTCCACCTGACATCAGGGACCCACCAAAAGGGCCTCTGTATTTCACGAAAAAAACGTTACCGCCGCTGGCAGCTCGGACCCACCAGCTATATCTTTGCACGCAAGGAAGTGCCTCCTTATTACGCTCAAAAAAATGAATACCCCCTGCTAGCTGGGAGCCACCTTGGTGGGAGGCTGACTTGTGGGCCTACTAAGTTGACGGGGACGGAGGGCTTTGTCAACTTGGTCAATATGCACGATTCTAGCTCCAGTGACCGTACGGTGTCCATCCAACGGCCGTAGTGCTTCTTCAACCTCTGGTCTTCTTGCTCCAGCCGCCCAAACCAGCGCCGGTCGTGCCTTGTGCTCCTGCCTCCTGTGGCCGGCTGCGATGCGGCGGAGGCCTCACCGCCCCTACTACTCCCACCGCTGGCCAGGCCATCCCTCTACTCACCCACACCCCGTATTATTCTGTGGCGACGACAGCCTCACACCGCAGCGAACCAGTGAACCCTCGTACTCCTCTACGCGTGGGCATCCACTGCCGCGTCTTCCCCGGCTCTGTGTCGTCCGCTTCCTAGGCCTCGCCGTCGTCCACCGCCCTGGTGCTCTCAGCGCGGCGTGGTCAACGTGGTCAAGGAACGGCTTCCATCAAACGTGGACTGTACGTGGAGAGGCTGACAGCTGGGTCCACGGCCGCAGCAAGGAAGTGCCTCCTTATTACATGCAAAATAATTATTCCTCCACCTAACAGCGGGACCCACCGGACGGGCCACCGTATTTCGCGAAAAAAACGTTTCTCCCTGACTGCTGGGACCCATCAGCTACATCTTCGCACGCAAGGAAGTGCGTCCGGGCAAAAAAAATGATTCGCCCCCTGACTGCTGGGACCCACCAGCTACATCTTCGCAGGCAAGGAAGTGCCTGACAGTCGGGACCCACCTGGTCGAAGCGTACGTAGCGTTGTCATTCTGGCCGCGAACGTGTACGTATATACTGGTCGATGTAGAGGCGCGCACGTGTTGTAGTAGAGGCGCGCACGTGTCGTAGTAGAGGCGCACACGTAGCATTTACATGTACGTACAGCGGCTAGGGTGCAAGAAATAAAATACGGCCACGTATGTGTACATACGGGCGGGGTCTCGAACGCCTACTCGCGCATACGTGCAGCGACGGCTCGTGTACATGGCTGGGTCGGAACGGAGAAACAACGTCGTCGTCGTGTTCATGGGGAGGCAACGGGATGTGTCGTGTTCATGGGGAGGCAACGGAATGCGTTGTGTTCATCGAGAGGGCTTGGACGGAACAGGCGATGGAAACGAGGCCTGGCATACCGCAGAACGGAGGAAACGGCCTTGTGTTCGACCGGCCACGTTTGAAACGGGATCCTGTTCATCGGGAGGGGTCTGGCGTACCGCAAAACGGAGGAAACGGACCTCCTACGGTCGAAACGGGGGTCCTGTTGATCGGGAGGGGTGTGGCGTACCGCAAAACGGAGGAAACTGACTTGTGTTGGAGCGCTACGGTCGAAACGGGGGTCCTGTTCATTGAGAGGGGTGTGGCCTACCGCAAAACGGGACTCCACGGGATACTGTTCATCCACCGTCGACCTCCTCCAGCCTCCACGGGCTCCTATTCATCCAGCCTCCATGGGCTCCTGTTCATCCAGCCTCCACCGCGCGCTACTCCACCGGCTACTGTTCAACCACCCCTCCACCATCTACTGTTCATCCACCCCTCCACCGTCTACTGTTCATCCAGCCCTCCACACCACGGGGTCTTGTTCAACCACCCCTCCACCGTCTACTGTTCATCCAGCCCTCCACACCACGGGGTCCTGTTCATCCACCCCTCCACGGGCACCCCTCCACCATCTAGTGTTCATCCAGCCCTCCACCACACCACGGGGTCATGTTCATCCAGAGGCACCGCCGCCGCTCACTGTTTATCCAACCCCCCCGCAACGCTCACTGTTCATCCCATTGATCGGCTTCAGTTAGTAGCAGTAGCGAAGGAATCGCTCGATCGGGTTCAGTTAACAGCCATCGATCGATCGCTCGGGTTCAGTAACGCGTAGCCTGCAGTGCAATCACTCGGCTTCAGTTAGAGCCCAACGCCTCGCTCGAGTTCAGTTAGAGCCAACACCTCGCACACACGCGCGTATGTGTATGAGAGAAACGCGCATCGCTCGGCCCCCGACCTCCCACCGTAACCGGGAACTCCCTGAAATTTTCCTCCCCCTCGCTTCTACCATGGTTTTTTCGTCATGGACGGCCCAAAGAATGTCATGCAGCTGCGTCTCCGGCCCGCCCAGGATGAAAAGCCCATTTTCTGTCAAGATTTTTTGTCATAGAAGTAGGAGCCCACCACATCTATGATGATACCGGGTTTTGTCACAATTATCGTCATAGAAGTGTCATATGTATGACATAATTTTTTTTTGTTCAGCCCAAAATGTCACGGATGTGTCTTTTTTTATAGTGTAGGAGAGGGACGCAGAAGGGTCATCAGACGACTCTCTAGAAGATTCTGAGCCAGGAGGGCGGTGAGAAGAGGCTTCATCTCCGGCTTCAACATCAAACCGAGCAAACTTCAACTGGTATTTCTCAAAAGAAGTCACATGAGACTCGGAGCCGTGAGCAATGTCCATACCAGATGCACGCATACCATCCTTAAGATCCTTCATGCTCTCCTTCCTAGACTTGTGTTCCTCCCACTGCTTCTTATGCATATCTTGCTGAAGACAAAACATGTTCTTGATAAGACGCCAAATTTTGTTGCTCTTCTTGGACCCGGAGTCACTGGGCTCCCCACGATGAAAAGTATGTGAGCAGGGACGGAGCTCAAAGTGGTGTGGATTTCCAGCATGTAGCTCCTCTTCCTCCTCATCTTCACCCTCATGAGCAGTTGCCTTGCCCTTCTTAACAAGCAAGTTAACACTGGAGTGGCCAGTCAGAAGCCGACCCGCAAGTGCATCAGGAGCAACCTCAGCAATCAAAGCAATAATGTATGGAGCATAGATAGGAACCTTGCGGTTCATTACCACACTGTACATCTCATGCCACATAAAGTCCATCACATCAATGGGGCCCTGCTTGGAGTTATGACAAGTGTAGTGAAGAAGGTTGATGAGGTGGCCATGAATCTTGTTCTTGTCACCCACCTTGACCGCAAGGATCTCTTGAAAGATATGGTGCATGATGTCATAGAAAGGCAGAAGATCACTAATAGATCCAACCTTTCCGGACGGAGGATACAAATCAGCCAAGTGAATAGCTTGGAAGACCCCTTTGTCGTGAATCTTGTGGCCACGGTCAGCAGTAATGTCAGTATACTCATAGCCCGGAAGACCGGCCAAGACGGAGAACGGAGCAGAGAATTCTCATTACCACTCATCCAAGTAAGAGTGCGCTGCATATCAGTCCCAAAATGCACAGTGGCATAGAATTGATCCACAAGAGGCGGAGACACATCATGTTGAAAGCGCATGAGTGGAAGGAGGTTGAGCTTCACACACATGTTCTGGATCCCCTCAAAGTAAGCAGAGTTTGTTGGAGTCTTGTCAAAGTGAGCAATGTTGATACTCTTCTGAATGACACACTTGTTGAAGAACTGAGAAAAAAAATCTCTTCATAGTTGCGTTGCTGGAAAAGTGTCCAAAACATGGAATCAGCCACATGATCACGGTCTTGACGATAGGGATTGACACGGCGCAGAGCAATCCACTCCGGTGCGGGCATTTCCTTCATGGTGACTGTCTCAGGAGGAGGAGGTTGTACATTTTGTGCTTTTGCCTTCTTGGAAGTGGTCTTCTGCTTCTTGGAGTGGGCGGGAGCAGCAGGAGGAGATGCAATGTCTTCAGCCTCAACATCTTCCTCAGGATGGCAGTCAAACAAGTTCTCACGCCCTAAAACAACAGCCGTTGTCTTCTTGACCCTAGCTTTGGTTTTCCGTTCATACACCTTGGATGAGTGAGTACACGAACCGGACCCTCCTGCTAACAAAGATAGAGAATAACATGGGGATATAATAAGTACACAAGCCTAAAAAAAGGAAAATCAAAGAATCTCACTGGTCGAAAATTTGACAGAACTCTGCTTAGGCCGGAAGTTCCGGGGTGGACGGAAGTTCCGGAAGCCGGAAGTTCCGGGGAGCCCGGAAGTTCATGGATCGACATGGACCAATTTGGATCGACCAATTTGAGAAATGGAAGTCATGGATCACTGTAGTTCTAAAGTGGATGCATGGCTTGAGAATGTGAGGTTGGTGTTTATCTTAGAACCATAAGCGTAGCCTACAATCCCTAGGAATCTAGAGAGAGTAGAGAGAAGCTTAGGTTACCTTCCTCCATGGAGATGGTGGAGAGGACAGATCCCCTCCAAGAACGATGAAAGGGAAGAAGGGGCCGGAGGTTCCGGGGGCCGACAGCTCGCCCGGAAGTTGCCGATAGGTGAGGGGCACTACAGGGAGAGAGAGCAGTGGAACAGAGAAGAAGGCAAAAACAGAGAAGAAGGGAAAAAACACAAGAGCAACAACGAGAACACTCAAATAGAGAGAAAAACACCGGACAAACACACAGAAAAAGAAATGTAGAAATGAAGAATAAGTCCAACCTCTCTAAGAGAGGGCGGTGGACAAGTCTGCTACGTCTTGAGCTCGTGTTGGTTTTCCCCGAAGAGGAAGGGATGATGCAGCAGAGTAGCGTAAGTATTTCACTTAGTTTTTGAGAACCAAGGTATCAATCCAGTAGGATCCCACGCTCAAGTCCCTCGTACCTGCACAAAGCGATAGCTACTCGCAACCAACGTGATTAGGGGTTGTCAAGCCCTTCACGGTCACTTACGAGAGTGAGATCTGATAGATAGAATATTTTTGGTATTTTTGATATAAAGATGCAAAGTAAAAAGTAAAAGCAAAGTAAATACCAAAACAATATAAAAGTGATGGAGATTGATATGATGAGAATAGACCCGGGGGCCATAGGTTTCACTAGTGGCTTCTCTCAAGAGCATACGTATTCTACGGTGGGTGAACAAATTACTGTTGAGAAATTGATAGAATTGTGCATAATTATGAGAATATCTAGGCATGATCATGTATATAGGCATCACGTCCATGATAAGTAGATCGAAATGATTCTGCATCTACTACTATTACTCCACTCATCGACCGCTATCCAGCATGCATCTAGAGTATTAAGTTAAAAATAGAGTAACGCCTTAAGCAAGATGACATGATGTAGAGAGATAAATTCATGCAATATGAAATAAACCCCATCTTGTTATCCTCGATGGCAACGATACAATACGTGCCTTGTTGCCCCTTCTGTCACTGGGTAAGGACACTGCAAGATCGAACCCAAAGCTAAGCACTTCTCCCATGGCAAGAACTACCAATCTAGTTTGCCAAACCAAACGGATAATTCAAAGAGACTTGCAAAGATAACCAATCATGCATAAAATAATTCAGAGAAGATTCAAATATTATTCATAGATAGACTTGATCATAAACCCACAATTCATCGGTCTCAACAAACACACCGCAAAAAGAAGATTACATTGAATAGATCTCCACAAGAGAGGGGGAGAACTTTGTATTGAGATTCAAAGAGAGAGAAGAAGCCATCTAGCTACTAACTATGGACCCAAAGGTCTGAGGTAAACTACTCACACTTCATCGGAGGGGCTAGGATGATGTAGAAGCCCTCCGTGATGACGGCCCTCTTCTGGCGGAGCTCCGGAACAGGCCGCAAGATGGGATCTCGTGGATACAGAAAGTTGCGGCGGTGCAATTAGGTTTTTGGTTCCTATTCTGATCGTTTGGGGGTACGTGTGTATATAGGAGGAAGGAGTACGTCGGTGGAGCACCGAGGGGCCCACGAGGCAGGGGGCGCGCCCTAGGGGGCCGCCCCCACCCCCGTGACCACCTCTTTGATCCCTTGTAGTAGGGTCCAAGTCTCCCAGATCACGTTCAGTGAGAAAATCACGTTTCCGAAGATTTTATTCCGTTTGGACTCCGTTTGATATTTTGTTTATCCGAAACACTGAAATAGGCAAAAAAACAGCAATTCTGGGATGGGCCTCCGGTTAATAGGTTAGTCCCAAAAATAATATAAAAGTGGAAAATAAAGCCCAACATAGTACAAAACAGTAGATAATATAGCATGGAGCAATCAAAAATTATAGATACGTTGGAGACGTATCAGGCATCCCCAAGCTTAATTCCTGCTCGTCCTCAAGTAGGTAAATGATAAAAAGAGAATCTTTGATGCGGAGTGCTACTTGGCATAATTTCAATGCAAATCTTCTTAATTGTGGTATGAATATTCAGATTAGAAGGTTTCAAGACAAACGTTTATGTTGACATACAAAATAATAATACTTCAAGCATACTAACAAAGCAATTATGTCTTCTCAAAATAACATGGCCAAAGAAAGTTATCCCTACAAAATCATATAGTCTGGCTATGCTCCATCTTCCCCACACAAAGTATTTAAATCATGCACAACCCCGATGACAAGCCAAGCAATTGTTTCATACTCTAACTTTTTCAAAACTTTTCCAATCTTCACGCAATACATGAGCGTGAGCCATGGATATAGCACTATAGGTGGAATAGAATGGTGGTTGTGGAGAAGACAAAAATGGAGAAGATAGTCTCACATCGACTAGGCGTATCAACGGGCTATGGATCAATAGATATCAATGTGAGTGAGAAGGGATTGCCATGCAACGGATGCACTAGAGCTATAAATGTATGAAAGCTCAACAAAAGAATCTAGTGGGTGTGCATCCAACTTGCTTGCTTACGAAGACCAAGGGAAATTTGAGGAAGCCCATCATTGGAATATACAAGCCAAGTTCTATAACATAAAATTCCCACTAGTATATGAAAATGACAACATATGAGACTCTCTATATGAAGAACATGGTGCTACTTTGAAGCACAATATATGAGACTTGCTATATCATGGTGCTACTTTGAAGCACAAGTGTGAAAAAAAGGATAGTAGCATTGCCCTTTTTTATTTATTTATATTTTTTTGGGCCTTATTTTTTTTCTTTGGCCTTTCTCTTTTTTTGGGACAATGCTCTATTGAATGATGATCATCACACTTCTATTTATTTACAACTCAATGATTACAACTTGATACTAAAACAAAGTATGACTCTGTATGAATGCCTCCGGCGGTGTACCGGGATATGCAATGAATCACGAGTGACAAGTATGAAAGAATTATGAACGGTGGCTTTGCCACAAATACTATGTCAACTACATGATCATGCTAAGCAATATGACAATGATGGATGTGTCATGATGAACTAGATGGTGGAAAGTTGCATGGCAATATATCTCGGAATGGCTATGGAAATGCCATAATAGGTAGGTATGGTGGCTGTTTTGAGGAAGGTATATGGTAGGTGTATGATACCGGCGAAAGTTGCGCGGTATGAGAGAGGCTAGCAAAGGTGGAAGGGTGAGAGTGCGTATAATCCATGGACTCAACATTAGTCATAAAGAACTCATATACTTATTGCAAAAATTTAGAATTATCAAAGCAAAGTGTTACGCGCATGCTCCTAGGGGGATAGATTGGTAGGAAAAGACCATCGCTCGTCCCCGACCGCCACTCATAAGGAAGACAATCAATAAATAAATCATGCTCTGACTTCATCACATAACGGTTCACCATACGTGCATGCTACGGGAATCACAAACTTCAACACAAGTATTCTTTAAATTCACAACTACTCAACTAGCATGACTTTAATATTATCACCTCCATATCTCAAAACAATTATCATGCTTCAATCTTTTCTTAGTATTCAACACACTCAAAAGAAAGTTTCACAAATCTTGAATACCAAGCATATTATTACTAGGCAAATTACCATGCTATTAAGAGACTCTCAAATTAATTTAAGTGAAGCATGAGAGATCAATAGTTTCTTTAAAACGAATCCACCACCGTGCTCTAAAAGATCTAAGTGAAGCACATAGAGCAAAATTATCTAGCTCAAAAGATATAAGTGAAGCACATAGAGCAAAATTATCTAGCTCAAAGGATATAAGCGAAGCACATAGAGAAAAATTATCTAGCTCAAAGGGTATAAGTGAAGCACATAGAGCAAAATTATCTAGCTCAAAAGATATAAGTGAAGCACATAGAGCAAAATTATCTAGCTCAAAAGATATAAGTGAAGCACATAGAGTATTCTATCAAATTTTAATTCATATGTGGCTCTATCAAAAGGTGTTTACAGCAAGGATGATTGTGGCATACTAACAAACAAAGACACAAATAATACAAGATGCTCCAAGCAAAACACATATCATGTTGGTGAATAAAAATATAGCTCCAAGTAAATTACCGATGGAAGTGAACGAAAAGAGGGGATGCCTTCCGGGGCATCCCCAAGCTTTGACTTTTTGGTGTCCTTGGATTATCTTGGGGGTGCCATGGGCATCCCCAAGCTTAGGCTCTTGCCACTCCTTGTTCCATGATCCATCAAAAGAATTCACCCAAAACTTGAAAACTTCACAACACAAAACTCAAGATAGAAAACTCGTGAGCTCCGTTAGCGAAAGAAAACAAAAGACCACTTCAAGGTAATGTAATGAAATCATTCTTTATTTATATTGGTGTTAACCCTACTGTATTCCAACTTCTCTATGGATTATAAACTATTTTACCAACCATAGATTCATCAAAATAAGCAAACAACACACGAAAAACAGAATCTGTCAAAAACAGAATAGTCTGTAGTAATCTGTAGCTAGCGCAAGATCTGGAACCCCAAAAATTCTAAAATAAATTGCTTGACGTGATGAATTTATCTATTAATCATATGCAAAAATAATTAACTAAATAGCACTCTTCAAATAAAAATTACAGCAGTTCTCGTGAGCGCTAAAGTTTCTGTTTTTTACAGCAAGTTCAACAAGACTTTCCCCAAGTCTTCCCAATGGTTCTACTTGGCACAAACACTAATTAAACACAAAAAAACACAACCAAAACAGAGGCTAAATAATTTATTTATTAATAAACAGGATAAAAAAGCAAGGAATAAAAAAAATTGGGTTGCCTCCCAACAAGCGCTATCGTTTAACGCCCCTAGCTGGCATAACGAGCAAGAATAGATCTAGGTATTGCCATCTTTGGTAGGCAATCCATAAGTGGATCTCATGATAGTTTAATATGGTAATTTTATTTTATTTATTGGAAAGTGTTCCATGCCCTTTTTTTAATGGAAATTGAAATCTAATATTCCCTTCCTTCATATCAATAATCGCACCAACCGTTCTAAGGAAAGGTCTACCAAGAATAATAGGGCAAGAAGGATTGCAATCTCTATCAAGAACATGAAATCTACGAGCACATAATTCCTATTTGCAACAATAAGAACATCATTAATTCTTCCCATAGGTTTCTTAATAGTGGAACCCGCAAGATGCAAGTTTAGAGAGCAATCATCAAAATTACGAAAATCTAGTAAATCACACAAAGTCTTGGGAATAGTGGAGACACTAGCACCCAAATCACACAAAGCATAAAACTCATGATCTTTAATTTTAATTTTAATAGTTGGTTCCCACTCATCATAGAGTTTTCTAGGGATAGAAACTTTCAACTCAAGTTTCTCTTCATAAGATTGCATCAAGGCATCAACAATATGTTCGGTGAAAGCTTTATTTCGACTATAAGCATGTGGAGAATTTAGCACGGATTGCAACAAGGAAATACAATAAATCAAAGAGAAACTTTCATAATTAAATTCCTTGAAATCCAATATAGTGGGTTCAGCAACATCTATATTTTTATTTCTTTCAATCCCACTTTCATCAATTTCATCATTAAGATCTAAACACTCCGAATTTTTAGAATGCCTTCTAGGTAAAGGAAGATCATATTCAGTTTCATCAAGATTCATATTGAAAAAATAAAGATTTAATTGGAGACACATCAATAACTTTTAGATCTTCATCTTGATTTTCATAGGAATTGGAAGAACACACTTTAATAAAGGCATCTTTGGAAGCATGCATCCTAGCGGTTCTTTCTTTACACTCATCAATTGAAATTCTCATGGCTTTTAGAGACTCATTAATATCATGCTTAGGTGGAATAGATCTAAGTTTCAAAGCATCAACATCAAGAGCAATTCTATCAATGTTCCTAGCCAAATCATCAATCTTAAGCAATTTTTCTTCAATCATAGCATTAAAATTCTTTTGTGAAGGAATAAATTCTTTAATATTAGATTCAAAATCAGAGGGCATCTTATTATAATTTCCATAAGAGTTGTTGTAGGAATTCCCATAATTATTAGAAGGATTACTAGGATATGGCCTAGGATTAAAATTCCCTCTATAAGCGTTGTTACCAAAATTATTCCTACCAACAAAATTCACATCCATAGATTCATTATTATTCTCAATCAAAGTAGACAAAGGCATATCATTAGGATCAGAAGAAACACTCTTAGTAGCAAATAATTTCATAAGTTCATCCATCTTTCCACTCAACACATTAGTTTCTTCTATCGCATGCACTTTTTTATTAGAAGTTCTTTAAGTATGCCATTGAGAATAATTAACCATAATATTATCTAGGAGTTTAGTAGCATCTCCTAAAGTGATTTCCATAAAAGTGCCTCCCGCGGCCGAATCTAAAAGATTTCTAGAAGCAAAATTCAATCCGGCATAAATTTTTTGTATAATCATCCATAAATTCAAACCATGAGTAGGGCAATTACGTATCATTAATTTCATTCTCTCCCAAGCTTGTGCAACATGTTCATGATCAAGTTGTTTAAAGTTCATTATATCGTTTCTAAGAAAGATGATCTTAGCGGGAGGAAAATACTTAGAGATAAAAGCATCTTTGCACTTGTTCCATGAATCAATACTATTCTTAGGCAAAGACGAAAACCAAGCTTTAGCACGATCTCTAAGCAAAAAAGGAAATAGCTTCAATTTAACGACATCATTATTGACATCTTTTTTCTTTTTCATATCACATAAATCAACGAAGCTATTCAGATGAGTAGCGGCATCTTCACTAGGAAGGTCGACGAATTGATCTTTCATAACAAGATTCAACAAAGCAGTATTAATTTCACAAGATTCAGCATCGGTAAGAGGACCAATTGGAGTGCTAAGGAAATCATTATTATTAGTATTGGTGAAGTCACACAATTTGGTAGTATCTTGAGCCATCGCGACAAACAAGCAATCTAACACACGGGCAAACAAAAGCAAGCGGGCAAAAAGAGGCAAATAGAGAGGGAGGATAGAGAGAGAGAGAGGGGGGGCGAATAAAACGGAAAGGGTGAATTGGGGGGAGAGGAAAACGAGAGGCAAATGGCAAATAATGTAATGCAAGAGATAGGGATTGTGATGGGTACTTGGTATGTTGACTTTTTGCGTAGACTCCCCGGCAACGGGGCCAGAAATCCTTCTTGCAACGTCTTGAGCTCGCGTTGGTTTTCCCCGAAGAGGAAGGGATGATGCAGCAGAGTAGCGTAAGTATTTCCCTCAGTTTTTGAGAACCAAGGTATCAATCCAGTAGGAGCCCACGCTCAAGTCCCTCGTACCTGCACAAAGCGATAGCTACTCGCAACCAACGCGATTAGGGGTTGTCAAGCCCTTCACGGTCACTTATGAGAGTGAGATCTGATAGATAGAATATTTTTGGTATTTTTGATATAAAGATGCAAAGTAAAAAGTAAAAGCAAAGTAAATAGAAAAACAATATAAAAGTGATGGAGATTGATATGATGAGAATAGACCCGGGGGCCATAGGTTTCACTAGTGGCTTCTCTCAAGAGCATAAGTATTCTACGGTGGGTGAACAAATTACTGTTGAGCAATTGATAGAATTGTGCATAATTATGAGAATATCTAGGCATGATCATGTATATAGGCATCACATCCGTGACAAGTAGATCGAAACGATTCTGCATCTACTACTATTACTCCACTCATCGACCGCTATCCAGCATGCATCTAGAGTATTAAGTTAAAAACAGAGTAACACCTTAAGCAAGATGACATGATGTAGAGAGATAAATTCATGCAATATGAAATAAACCCCATCTTGTTATCCTCGATGGCAACGATACAATACGTGCCTTGCTGCCCCTTCTGTCACTGGGTAAGGACACCGCAAGATCGAACCCAAAGCTAAGCACCTCTCCCATGGCAAGAACTACCAATCTAGTTGGCCAAACGAAACGGATAATTTGAAGAGACTTGCAAAGATAACCAATCATGCATAAAAGAATTCAGAGAAGATTCAAATATTATTCATAGATAGACTTGATCATAAACCCACAATTCATCAGTCTCAACAAACACACCGCAAAAGAAGATTACATCGCAAAAAGAAGATTACATCGAATAGATCTCCACAAGAGAGGGGGAGAACTTTGTATTGAGATTCAAAGAGAGAGAAGAAGCCATCTAGCTACTAACTATGGACCCGAACGTCTAAGGTAAACTACTCAGACTTCATCGGAGGGGCTAGGTGAAGGAAATATGCCCTAGAGGCAATAATAAAGTTATTATTTATTTCCTTATATCATGATAAATGTTTATTATTCATGCTAGAATTGTATTAACCGGAAACATAATACATGTGTGAATACATAGACAGACAAAGTGTCACTAGTATGCCTCTACTTGACTAGCTCGTTAATCAAAGATGGTTATGTTTCCTAACCATAAACAAGGAGTTGCTATTTGATTAATGGGATCACATCATTAAGTGAATGATCTGATTGACATGACCCATTTCATTAGCTTAGCACCCGATCGTTTAGTATGTTGCTATTGCTTTCTTCATGACTTATACATGTTCCTATAACTATGAGATTATGCAACTCCCGTTTACCGGAGGAACACTTTGGGTGCTACCAAACGTCACAACGTAACTGGGTGATTATAAAGGATTACTACAGGTGTCTCCAAAGGTACATGTTGGGTTGGCGTATTTCGAGATTAGGTTTTGTCACTCCGATTGTCGGAGAGGTATCTCTAGGCCCTCTCGGTAATGCACATCACATAAGCCTTGCAAGCATTACAACTAATAAGTTAGTTGTGAGATGATGTATTACGGAACGAGTAAAGAGACTTGCCGGTAACGAGATTGAACTAGGTATTGGATACCAACGATCGAATCTCGGGTAAGTAACATACCGATGACAAAGGGAACAACGTATGTTGTTATGCGGTCTGACCGATAAAGATCTTCGTAGAATATGTAGGAGCCAATATGGGCATCCAGGTCCCGCTATTGGTTATTGACCGGAGATTTGTCTCAGTCATGTCTACATTGTTCTCGAACCGTAGGGTCCGCACGCTTAACGTTACGATGACAGTTATTATGAGTTTATGCATTTTGATGTACCGAAGTTAGTTTGGAGTCCCGGATGTGATCACGGACATGACGAGGAGTCTCGAAATAATCGAGACATAAAGATTGATATATTGGACGACTATATTCGGACACCGGAAGGGTTCCGGGGAAGTTTCGGATAAAACCGGAGCACCGGGGGGGTTACCGGAACCCCCCGGGGGGTTAATGGGCCTAATGTGGAGAAGAGGAAGGGGCTGCCAGGGCAGGCCGCGCGCCCCCTCTCCCCCTAGTCCGAATTGGACAAGGAGGGAGGGGCGGCGCCCCCCCTTTCCTTCTCTCCCTCCACCTCTCCTAGTTGGACAAGGAACGGGAGGGGAGTCCTACTCCCGGTAGCAGTAGGACTCCTCCTGCGCGCCTCCTCTAGGCCGGCCGCACCCCCCCTTGGATCCTTTATATACGGAGGCAAGGGGGCACCCTAGAACACACAAGTTGATCTTCGTGATCGTTCCTTAGCCGTGTGCGGTGCCCCCTTCCACCATATTCCACCTCGGTCATATCATTGTAGTGCTTAGGCGAAGCCCTGCGTCGGTAGAACATCATCATCGTCACCATGCTGTTGTGCTGACGAAACTCATCCTCGAAGCTTTGCTGGATCGGAGCCCGGGGAGCGTCATCGAGCTGTACGCGTGCCAAGAACTCGGAGGTGCCGGAGTAACGGTGCTTGGATCGGTCGGATCGGAAGACGTACGACTACTTCCTCTACGTTGCGTCAACGCTTCCGTTGCGGTCTACAAGGGTACGTAGACAACACTCTCCCCTCTCGTTTCTATGCATCATCATGATCTTGCGTGTGCGTAGGAAATTTTTTGAAATTACTACGAAACCCAACACTAGGATGATGTAGAAGCCCTCCGTGATGACGGCCCTCTTCCGGCGGAGCTCTGGAACAAGCCCCAAGATGGGATCTCGTGGATACAGAAAGTTGCGGCGGTGGAATTAGGTTTTTGGCTCCTGTTCTGATCGTTTGGGGGTACGTGTGTATATATAGGAGGAAGGGGTACGTCGGTGGAGCATCGAGGGGCCCACGAGGCAGGGGGCGCGCCCTAGGGGGGGCGCCCCCACCCTCGTGACCACCTCTTTGATCCCTTGGAGTAGGGTCCAAGTCTCCTGGATCACGTTCGGTGAGAAAATCACGTTTCCGAAGATTTTATTCCGTTTGGACTCCGTTTGATATTCTGTTTATCCGAAACACTGAAATAGGCAAAAAACAGCAATTCTGGGCTGGGCCTCCGGTTAATATGTTAGTCCCAAAAATAATATAAAAGTGGAAAATAAAGCCCAATATAGTCCAAAACAGTAGATAATATAGCATGGAGCAATCAAAAATTATAGATACGTTGGAGATGTATCAGAGTCCACCATGTTTGAGTATGTGTGACTTGGTACTGCGAAGATTTTAACCTTGAGCCCAACATCAAAACTCCATCATTTAAAGTACTAGGTCACAAAGTGAGAACATAGTAACTTTGAGAGTGTTTGGTTTATTTATGCATCATATAGGGTGAGATAACTCATGGGTTGAATGTCTCCCCCTAAATACATGCCTACATCTAGACACGACATTATGAAAATGCATGAATGGGTACTAGATTTCACATAATATTGTCAAGCTCCAAGATACCAAGTTCACGCCTAAGTTGACAAAACCTTGCTTCATCCAATGGCTTGGTGAAAATACTTGCAAGTTGCATATCTGTGCCAACATGAGCAATGTCAATATCACCCTTCTCCACATGATCTCTTAAGAAGTGGTACCTAATGTCAATGTGCTTGGTGCGGGTATGATATTTGGGGTTCTCAGCAATATTAATGGCACTTTCATTATCACATAGAAGAGGCACATGTCTATAGGTGATACCGTAATTCTTCAAAGTTTGCCTCATCCATAGTAACTGAGTTGCACAACTGGCGGTTGCAATATATTCAGCTTCGGCGGTGGAGAGGGCAACACCGTTTTGCTTCTTCGAGGACTAACTTACCAAGGAGCGCCCAAGAAATTGGCATGCACCAGAGGTGGATTTACGATCCACTTTGTCTCCAGCCCAATCCGCATCTGTGTACCCAATGAGATCAAACTTAGCATCCTTGGGGTACCATAGACCCAACTTTGGGGTGTGAACAAGGTATCTAAGAATATGCTTAACCGCCTTATGATGGCTTTCCCTAGGGGAAGCTTGAAATCTAGCACACATGCATACACTAAACATGATGTCTGGTCTAGATGCACAAAGATAAAACAATGAACCAATCATAGAGCGGTATTTAGATGGGTCGAAGGGGATACCGTTTGAGTCTTCAGTGAGTACAATTTTGGTTGGCATGGGTGTCTTACATGGGCTAGCATCAGTCATGCCAAATTTTTCTAGGATATCCTTGAGGTATTTTGCTTGAGACAAGAAAATTCCTTCTTGAAATTGTTGAATTTGAAATCCGATGAAGAACTTCAAATCCGCATTGAGTGACATTTCAAAATTCTTGGTCGTTGATGCCGCAAACTTCTTGCATAAATGAATGTTAGGAGAACCAAAAATGATATCATCTACATAGATTTGGCATAAGATCAAATCACCTTTGTCCCTCTTAGTAAAAAGAGTGGGATCGATCACCCCTCTCACAAAGCCATCATCGAGTAAAAACTTCTTAAGATGATCATACCAAGCACGAGGTGCTTGTTTGAGGCCATAGAAAGACTTATGAAGTTTATACACATAGTCTTTGTGATCGGGGTCAACGAACCCAGGCGGTTGTGATACATATACTTCTTCTTGTAGAGGGCCGTTAAGGAAAGCACTCTTCACATCCATTTGATGTAATGTAAAGCCATTGAAAGCAACATAAGCAAGTAAGCTGCGAATGGATTCAAGACGGGCAACGGGGGCAAAGGTCTCACCAAAGTCCAAACCTTCAACTTGTGAGTACCCTTGTGCCACTAACCTTGCCTTGTTGCGGATGATTACACCATTCTCATCTTGCTTGTTCTTGAAAATCCACTTTGTTCCAATGACGTTGTGTTCCGTAGTTGGCCTCTTTACTAATGACCACACTTGATTGCCCTCAAAACTATTCAACTCTTCTTGCATAGCAATGAGCCAATCGTTGTCTATCAATGCATCTTGTACCTTGAGAGGCTCAACACTAGACACAAAAGAGAAGTGAGCACAAAAGTTTGTCAATTGTTTACGAGTGACTCTACCTTCCGATATGCCAGTGAGGATCTTATCAACATCAACACGACCGGCCACTCGAGGCATGATGGAGGTTAAGGTTTCGCGAAGTTCAACTTCATGTCCATCATCCACGTCCTCAACATATGGATCATTAATGTGTGGTGGAAAATCTTCTTCTTCTTGCATTTGTTGAGGTTCATTGTCAATGATTGCACCTTCTTGTACTTGCCCTTGAGGATGATCTTGTTCTTGATGATTATCATGAAGAGGAACTTGATCATCATCTTGTACTTGGACTATGGGCATTGGTTGAGTAATAGGGGCTTGTGGTGGTATGGGTATTGAAGTTGTTTGATGATGTGTGAGGCTTTCATCTTCTTCTTCATCATCATGAGGTTCTTGTTCCATTGGGAGAAGTGCACCAACACTCATGGTCAAAATATCTTGAGACGAATCTTCTTCACCTACATCACTTAGATCAACTTGCTCCCCATGGGAGCCATTAAACTCATCAAACACCACGTCACAAGTTTCTACAACACATCCATTGGATTTGTTGTAGACTCTATAGACGTGAGAGTTTGATCCATAGCCAACAAATATACCCTCGGTTGTTTTGGATTGAAATTTTCCTAACCATTCCTTTTTGTTGAGGATGAAACATTTGCACCCAAATACACGAAAGTACTTGACATTTGGCTTGTTCCCGGTTAGGAGATCATATGGAGTCTTTTCCATTATTTTGCGGAGGAAGAGTCGATTTGATGCATGACATGCGGTGTTGATAGCCTCGGCCCAAAAACTGTGTGGAGACTTGTATTCATCCAACATGGACCTTGCCATCTCCACAAGTGTACGATTCTTCCTTTCTGCATCACCATTTTGTTGAGGGGTGTATGGTGCGGAATATTGATGTTCAATCCCTTCATCACTAAGAAATCCTTCCAAGGTGTAATTCTTGAACTCGGAACCATTATCACTTCTTATTGCCATGATTTCTTTGTCAAACTTGTGTTGTGCTTGCTTGGCAAAATCAATGAAGGTGATCTTCGTCTCGTCTTTGGACTTGAGGAAAAACACCCATGTGTATCTTGAGTAATCATCCACAATGACAAGTCCATACTTTTTCCCACCAAGACTATCCCATGAAGGAGGCCCAAAAAGATCCACATGAAGGAGCTCCAAAGGCCTTGAAGTAGACACAATATTCTTGGGTGGGTGCTTTGATTGATGTTGCTTCCCGGCTATGCATACACTACACACACGATCTTTCTCAAAAGAGACATTTGTTAGTCCAAGAATGTGATTTCCCTTTAAGAGATCTTGAAGATTTCTCATGCCGACATGGGCTAGCCGACAATGCCATAGCCACCCCTTGTCGGCCTTGGCCATTAGACAAGTTGCATGGAATGTGCTCTCTTTCGAGAAATCAACCGTGTAAAGGTTGCCATCCAACTCTCCAACAAAGTGAAGGAAATATGCCCTAGAGGAAATAATAAAGTTATTATTTATTTCCTTATATCATGATAAATGTTTATTATTCATGCCAGAATTGTATTAACCGGAAACATAATACATGTGTGAATACATAGACAAACAGAGTGTCACTAGTATGCCTCTACTTGACTAGCTTGTTGATCAAAGATGGTTATGTTTCCTAACCATAGACATGAGTTGTCATTTGATTAACGGGTTCACATCATTAGGAGAATGATGTGATTGACTTGACCCATTCTGTTAGCTTAGCACTTGATCGTTTAGTTTGTTGCTATTGCTTTCTTCATGACTTATACACGTTCCTATGACTATGAGATTATGCAACTCATGTTTACCGGAGGAACACTTTGTGTGCCACCAAACGTCACAACGTAACTGGGTGATTATAAAGGTGTTCTACAGGTGTCTCCGAAGGTACTTGTTGGGTTGGCGTATTTCGAGATTAGGATTTGTCACTCCGATTGTCGGAGAGGTATCTCTGGGCCCACTCGGTAATGCACATCACTATAAGCCTTGCAAGCATTGCAACTAATGAGTTAGTTGCGGGATGATGCATTACGAAACGAGTAAAGAGACCTGGCGGTAATGAGATTGAACTAGGTATTGAGATACCGATGATCGAATCTCGGGCAAGTAACATACCAATGACAAAGGGAACAACATATGTTGTTATGCGGTCTGACCGATAAAAGATCTTCGTAGAATATGTGGGAGCCAATATGAGCATCCAGGTTCCGCTATTGGTTATTGACCGGAGACGTGTCTCGGTCATGTCTACATAGTTCTCGAACCCGTAGGGTCCGCACGCTTAACGTTTCGATGACAGTTATATTATGAGTTTATATGTTTTGATGTACCGAAGGTTGTTCGGAGTCCCAGATGTGATCACGGACATGACGAGGAGTCTCTAAATAGTTGAGACATGAAGATTGATATATTGGAAGCCTATGTTTGGATATCGGAAGTGTTCCGGGTGAAATCGGGATTTTACCGGAGTACCGGGAGGTTACCAGAACCCCCTGGGGACTTAATGGGCCTTAGTGGGCCTAGGTGGAAGAGAGGAGAGGCGGCTAGGGCTGGGCCGTGCGCCCCTCCCCCCGGTCCGAATAGGACAAGGAGAGGGGGGCGGCGCCCCCCCTTCCTTCTTCTCCTCCACTCTTTCCCCCTCCCAAGTCCTAATCCAACTAGGAAAAGGGGGGAGTCCTACTCCCGGTGGGAGTAGGAATCCTCCTGGCGTGCCTCCTCCCTGGCCGGCCGCACCCCCCTTGCTCCTTTATATACGGGGGCAGGGGGCACCCCATAGACACAACAATAGATCGTTTGATCTTTTAGCCGTGTGCGGTGCCCCCCTCCACCATAGTCCACCTCGATAATATTGTAGCGGTGCTTAGGCGAAGCCCTGTGTCGGTAGAACATCAACATCGTCACCACGCCGTCGTGCTGACGGAACTCTCCCTCAACACTCGGCTGGATCGGAGTTCGAGGGACGTCATCGGGCTGAACATGTGCTGAACTCGGAGGTGCCGTGCGTTCGGTACTTGATCGGTCGGACCGTGAAGACGTACGACTACATCAACCGCGTTGTGCTAACGCTTCCGCTTACGGTCTATGAGGGTACGTGGACAACATTCTCCCCTCTCGTTGCTATGCATCACTATGATCTTGCATGTGCGTAGGATTTTTTTTGAAATTACTATGTTCCCCAACAGTGGCATCCGAGCCAGGTTTTATGCGTAGATGTCATATGCACGAGTAGAACACAAGTGAGTTGTGGGCGATATAAGTCATATTTCTTACCAGCATGTCATACTTTGGTTCGACGGTATTGTTGGATGAAGCAGCCCGGACCGACATTACGCGTACGCTTACGCGAGACTGGTTCTACCGACGTGCTTTGCACACAGGTGGCTGGCGGGTGTCGGTTTCTCCAACTTTAGTTGAACCGAGTGTGGCTATGCCCGGTCCTTGCGAAGGTTAAAACATCACCAACTTGACAAACTATCGTTGTGGTTTTGATGCGTAGGTAAGAATGGTTCTTGCTAAGCCCGTAGCAGCCACGTAAAATTTGCAACAACAAAGTAGAGGACGTCTAACTTGTTTTTGCAGGGCATGTTGTGATGTGATATGGTCAAGACATGATGCTAAATTTTATTGTATGAGATGATCATGTTTTGTAACCGAGTTATCGGCAACTGGCAGGAGCCATATGGTTGTCGCTTTATTGTATGCAATGCAATCGCCCTGTAATGCTTTACTTTATCACTAAGCGGTAACGATAGTCATGGAAGCATAAGATTGGCGAGACAACAACAATGCTACGATGGAGATCAAGGTGTCACGCCGGTGACGATGGTGATCATGACGGTGCTTCAGAGATGGAGATCACAAGCACAAGATGATGATGGCCATATCATATCACTTATATTGATTGCATGTGATGTTTATCTTTTATGCATCTTATCTTGCTTTGATTGACAGTAGCATTATAAGATTATCTCTCACTAAATTTCAAGATAAAAAGTGTTCTCCCTGAGTATGCACCCTTGCCAAAGTTCGTCGTGCCCAGACACCACGTGATGATCGGGTGTGATAAGCTCTATGTCCATCTACAACAGGTGCAAGCCAGTTTTGCACACGCAGAATACTTAGGTTAAACTTGACGAGCCTAACTGTGGGAGTCCTGGATTAGGGGGTCTCCGGACAGCCGGACTATCTCCATTGGCCGGATTGTTAGACTATGAAGATACAAGATTGAAGACTTCGTCTCGTGTCCGGATGGGACTCTACTTGGCGTGGAAGGCAAGCTAGGCAATACGTATATGGATATCTCCTCCTTTGTAACCGACCTTGTGTAACCCTAACCCTCTCCGGTGTCTATATAAACCGAAGGGTTTTAGTCCGTAGGACAACAATCACAACATACAATCATACCATAGGCTAGCTTCTAGGGTTTAGCCTCTCTGATCTCGTGGTAGATCTACTCTTGTACTACACATATCTTCAATATTAATCAAGCAGGACGTAGGGTTTTACCTCCATCAAGAGGGCCCGAACCTGGGTAAAACATCGTGTCCCCTGCCTCCTGTTACCATCCGGCCTAGACGCACAGTTCGGGACCCCCTACCCGAGATCTGCCTGTTTTGACACCGACATTGGTGCTTTCATTGAGAGTTCCTCTGTGTCGTCGCCGTTAGGCTTGATGGCTCCTACTATCATCGATAGTGATGCGGTCCAGGGTGAGACTTTTCTCCCCGGACAGATCTTCGTATTCGGCGGCTTTGCACTGCGGGCTAATTCGCTTGGCCATCTGGAGCAGATTGAAAGCTACGCCCCTGGCCATCAGGTCAGATTTGGAAGTTTGAATTACACGGCCAACATCCGTGGGGACTTGATCTTCGACGGATCCGAGCCAAAGCCGGGCGCGCCGCCTGTCGCGATGGGTATGACCTAGCTCTGCCACCGGACGGTACCCCAGAGGCCGCGCCCGCATCAGCTCTGACCCTTAGATCGGAGCCAACTGCGCCAATCGAGGACGGGTGGATAGACACCGCCTCAGGGGCTGCAGTCTCGACGGCGATCGAGCCAAACACCAGCATAATCCTCTGCGCAGCCCGTGACTCCAAGGTGTCGGACTCTTTTCCGAACTCCGAACCATCCGCGCCCCTGTCGATCGAATCCGATTGGGCGCCGATCATGAAATTCACCGCCGCGAGTATCTTTCAGCACTCGCCCTTCGGCGACATTCTGAATTCACTAAGGTCTCTCTCTTTGTCAGGAGAGCCCTGGCCGTATTATGGCCAACAGGATTGGGATGCGGACGACGAAGAAATTCGACGCCCACCCACCACCCACTTAATAGCCACTGTCGATGACTCAACCGACATGCTCGACTTCGACTCTGAAGACATCGACGGTATGGAAAACGATGTGGGAAGCAAAGAGGAACCACCACCCACAGGGCGCTGGACGTCCACTCCATCATATGACGTATACATGGTGGACACACCAAAAGAAGACGACGACGAGGAACGGAAGGATGCACCGAAGGCTTGTTCCCTCGAGAAGCAGTCAAAGCGGCGGCGCAAGCGCCGCCCCAAATCCCGCCTCGCCAGAAATAACGATCACACAGACCCAGTGTTGGAGCAGGGCAAACCACTGCCGGACCACGGCAGTACGGAGAATCAAACCGAACAAACCAATTCTGTCAAAGATAATAGTCCGGACGACACAACGCCGGATAGGCACCCGGAGCAGTAGAATGCCCGTCAAAGGCTTGTTGCCACCACGAGGAGTCTGAAAAAGTAGAAGCAAAGGCTCAAGGCTGCGCAGGACACACTCCAAATTAGATGGAGTAAAGTACTCAACACAGCAGCGAAGTACGGCGACAATCGCCCCACCAAGAGCTACCCAAAGCGGAAGTTGCTACCTGAATTCGATGAGGAGGCCTCAGACCCCTCACAACCAAAAATCAAATCAGCCACCTGGCCGGATAGACGACCTCACAGCCAACATAGAGCGGCAAACAATGCCACTCACAAGACAATACGCGATTCACGCGAGGGCTTGCACCAAAAGGACAACGCAACCAGATCCATCTATGGACCACGCAAGCGCGCCCCAGCATACGATATAACACAACAAACATCCGAACAATGTGGTACACCCAGATATAGGGGTGCCGCACACCCCCTATGTTTCACCGATGAGGTGCTGGATCATGAATTTCCACAGGGATTCAAACCTGTAAACATAGAGGCATATGACGGAACAACAGACCCTGGGGTCTGGATCGAGGACTATATCCTCCACGTCCATATGGCTCGAGGAGATGATCTCCACGCCATCAAGTACTTACCACTCAAACTCAAAGGGCCAGCTCATCATTGGCTTAAAGGCCTCCCCGAAAACTCCATTGGAAGCTGGGCAGAGCTCGAAGATGCTTTTCGGGCAAACTTTCAAGGGACTTATGTCCGACCTCCGGACGCGGATGATTTGAGTCATATAACTCAACAGCCCGGAGAGTCAGCCTGAAAGCTTTGGAACAGGTTTCTTACTAAAAAGAACCAAATTGTCGACTGTCTGGACACCGAAGCCTTGGCAGCTTTTAAGCACAGCGTCCGTGACGAATGGCTTGCCCGACACCTCAGCCAAGAAAAACCGAGAACAATGGCAGCATTAACAAGCCTCATGACCCGCTTTTGCGTGGGTGAGGACAGCTGGCTAGCCCGATGCAGCACCAGCGACCCCAGTACATCTGAAGTTAGAGATGGAAACAGGAAATCATGGCGCAACAGCAATAACAAACGCCAAAATAAAGGAGACAACACGAAGAGCACGGAAGTAAATGCCGGATTCAAAAGCTCTCGTCCAGGTCAGCAAAAGCCGCCCCCTAAAGGCGCCAGAGATGAACTGTCCAGCCTAAACAAAATTCTAGACCAAATATGTTAGGTCCATAGCACCCCTGGCAAACCAGCCAATCGTACCCACAGAGAATGTTGGGTCTTCAAGCAGTCCGGCAAGCTCAACGCCGTACACAAGGGGGAGGATACACCAAGCGAAGATGAGGATGAGCCTCTCAAGGAAGACACTGGGGAACAAAAGAAATTTCCACCAGAAGTCAAAACAGTAAACGTGTTACACGTGATCAATGGAAGAAACAAAACGGCACTCCCAGAAAAATACGCCCGAAAGCCTATCACCGCGGAGTCCTGCCACTGGTCCTCTCAACCGATCACTCTCAAGCATCGTGATTACTCAGCAAGTATCCGACGTGCAAGATGGGCTGCCCTGGTATTAGACCCAATAATTGACGGATACCACTTCACACGAGTCCTGATGGACGGTGGCAGCAGTCTAAACCTGATATACCAGGATACAATTCGCGAAATGGGGATCGACCCAACAAAAATTTGCCATAGCAATATTACCTTCAAAGGAGTAACGCCAGGCCCAGGGGCTCATTGCACGGGCTCCCTGCTACTAAAAGTTATATTCGGCTTCCTCGATAACTTCCGTAGCGAACATTTAACCTTCCACATCGCTCCGTTCCAAAGTGGCTATCAAGCACTACTTGGACACGAAGCTTTCGCTCGCTTTAATGCAATACCACACTACGCTTCCCTCACACTCAAGATGCCCGGTCCACGTGGCATCATTACAGTGAACGGAAGTATTAAGCGATCTTTGCGCGCCGAAGAGCGTGCGGCTGCCCTGGCAGCCGCACACTAAAAACGCCCTCACCAACTAAAGCATTTAGCAGGTCGTCATGACCTCGGACACAGTTAGACGAGTCCGGCGCAGCTATATGCAATTTATACCAGATCAATGATCACACCCCTATTACAAATACAAGGGGCTCAACGTGCGCAGACAAGTGGCAATTCTTACTCACCTTGAATTATACATGGTTTCTTTAAAAACTATCTTTTTGCACGACAGCTTTTTCACCTAAGCTCCTCTCTTTTACAGATAATCATCATGCTACACCCGTCCAGGATACGGCACAACGGAGACACAGGCGCAGGCGTGCAGCAGGGACCCGCTCCAAGGATTCTTTTTAGATTAAGACCCTGCGTAAACCTTTTTTACTGTCTCTTGTTGATACATATGCACCAAATTCTCAGCACAGTTGAGAAGGATGCTGATGTCTTGGCATGTGGCCACGTTAGAATAATGCACATACCTGGACACAAGGGGCTTCTTACAAACGGCACTATTTCGGCCCGGTTTATACCATAAAAGACCAAATACCTTAGGGAGTGTTCGGCGTTGCGAGTTTGGCCTTATATGCATCAGCTCCGAATCATTGTCTTTGGTCAAATGTTGGGTTTGCCCGACTCCTGTGTTTTGGTGCCTTACGTTCCGCTTTACCAGCTAAGGTAGCACCAGGAGAACTACTGCGATTGTGCCCCAGTTCATCCGGACGAGCACCTCAGTAGAGAAAGCCGAAAACTGACTGTCATGGTATAGCGTGAGACTGGTCAACCACTCGATGACCTATCAGAATATTAGAATTCC
Organism: Triticum urartu; assembly: GCF_003073215.2. NCBI lineage: Eukaryota > Viridiplantae > Streptophyta > Magnoliopsida > Poales > Poaceae > Triticum > Triticum urartu. Next base: position 599,302,059 of record NC_053028.1, read on the forward strand.
TCCGCCTTAACGAAGGGCCGTTGTCCGGCCAGGCATGTACGCACCCCGTGATCGGGAGAGTGTGGAGCCACCAGGGGCTATCTAGTAGCCCCACTGTCAAACTCCTATGGCTAAGTGAAAGTGTTAAAGCATTATAGTCCGGTTTCCTCGCTCGCTGCGCTATCACCTCCTTATTAGGACCAAGACATTGGGTTAAGTGTGAACACGCGTTTTTTGCGAGCACCTCCGCATTATATGTGTGGGGGTTGAAGCCGACAGCTGCAATCTTTCAGGTTATACACATGTATACATAAACGGCCGCACAGGAGGCATCATACTACTTTCAGGCAAAAGTATAAACATAGCCTTATAAAAACTTCATAAAAGCATTGTGTTTACAATGAGAATACATATCACTCAAACATAATATTCTTTGAGCACTGGGCCTCTATCAAACGAGCACCCTCGAGAACCTCCTCGAAATAATGCTCGGCTGCCACTCGGCCTATGGCCGAACCCTGCGCCGCGACTACGGAAGTGTCCATCTCCGCCCAATATGCTTTAACACGGACAAGGGCCATCCACGAGCCTTCTATGCACGCCGACCTCTTCATCGCATTAATGCACGGCACCGCACCAAGGAACTAATGCACTAAGCTGAAATAGCTATCCGGCTTTTGCTTCTCTGGCCACAGCTGATCCACAACAGCCCTCATGGCGAGTCCGGACAACCTATTCAGTTCGGCCCATTCGGCTAGCTGGTCAGTCAATGAAAGCGGACGCTCTGGAACATTGAACTACGACCAGAACAGCTTGTCCACTTCACGATCTGTCTGACCTTGGAAGTACTTGGCAGCATCGGCAGCACTCGCCGCCAAATCCATATACGCATCTGCCGAACTCCACAGCCGATCCAGAGGGGCATACCGTGGATCTTCGAACTTCCTCCGTAACATGAAGGGTTTCCCAGCCGCAATATCCCCAGCTTCCTGCAGCTCCTCCTTCTTCGCTCTCATAGCAGAACGGGTGTCCTTCTCCGCCGCCGTGGCCTTCTCAAGGTCTGCTGCCTTTGCTCGGTTTTCCTTTTGAAGGACCCAACAATGGTCGGCAGTGTCTTTTAATTCCACGGCCATCTTGGTCATCTTCTCTTGGCTCTCGCAATGTGCGGCCTTCTCGGCCTTCAACTCTTCGGCCGCCTTCAAAGCAGCGGCATTACTAATCCTCGCTTGTTCCTTGGCTCGGGCAAGTTGTGCCTCCAAGGCTTCCACGGAGGCAGCTCCATCTTCAGTCACAACATATTAAAGATACTGGCATTATGCTGCTCTTACTATGTGGCGTTCACCAGATAATAACACTTACCCTGTGCCTCGTCAAGCCTCTTGTTAACAAGCTCGAGGTCGGTGTCTGCCGCATTTAGTTGCCGTTTTAATTTGGCAAACTCACTAGTCCGGCTAGCCATCGGAGCCTCCACCACCTGCACGTAAGGGTAGTCTGGTTATTGCCTGAGAATATGATCCTCTGTCCGCCGCCGTTCTCGACGGCAACCAGAGTCTCAGGGGCTACTATCTACACAGGGCACACCTAACATGTGCAGTACTATCACATATTATCTTACGTACCTCAAAGCCTGTCAGTAGACTCATAAAGGCTTCATGTAATCCGCTTTCGGCGGATGAGATTCTCTCCATCACCGTACCCATCAGCACACGGTGTTCTTCTGAGATGGCCGCTCGCCCCACCAACTCCCTCAGAACGTCCAACCGCACACCAGATGGTGCCGGACTCTTTTGTCTGCTCTCCTCGGGAGCCGGACGCTGGGGACTTTGGGGGTCTATGGGATTATCTTCTGGCCTCACCGGATTCGGAGAGGCCCTCCGTGACGACACTTTGGGGTCTCCCGCTTCTGGAGCGGAGGAGTCCGGGGGAGGCGTTTTGCTCTCCATCATCTCTGGAAGAAGATCCCCCGAAGACGAGCTCATCTGAGAGGGGCTAAGGCCCGAACTGCAAGATATATGCGGTGGTTATTTTCTCAGAAGAAAGATAGCATACCTTAAAGTATTTTGGGATCACTTACGACTCGTTGGAGGGCAGATCCCCCCGCGGACTGTGTGCGGCAGGAGCACCCCCCAAGGCGGGACCCTCTGTGGGAGATTTCTTCTCCCGTTTGGAGGCTTCGGCTTCCGGATCCTCGGAAGCAGTCCTTTTCCTCCCCCGGTTGTCCTCCTTCATGGAGACGCTCATTCCCTCGGTTGGAACGAGCAGCGACGGGGGCCCGCATCCACCCGTATTATCCCCCCCGGTATCTTCCTTCAAGGGCTCCGGGCAAGGTGCGACCTCGAGCATCTTTTCCAATACCGGATTTTCCAAACCCTCAGGGAGGGGGCCAAACACCGAATCATCTTCGCCTTCGTTAGCCAGTCCTAGTCAAAAAGAAAACTCTCAGAAACAACTTCGAATAAAAGACAGTGTGTTCGGCCAGAGGATTTCTTACTTGTTCGGCGGCGCGGTTACTGCTCAGGCCCACGTCCTCGGTAATATCCGGACACTCCACTTGAGATCCGAAGAATGACTTGTACATCTCCTCGTGCGTCAGGCCGAGGAAACTTTGAATGGCACGCGGTCCCTCTGGGTTGAACTCCCACAAGCGAAGGGGCTGGCGTCTGCAAGGCTGGACTTGCCGAACCAGCATAACTTGTATTACCACAGCCAAATTAAAATCCCCCTCGAAGAGATCTCGAATGCGGCTTTGTAGTATAGGCACGTCCTTGGTTGGACCCCAGCTCAGGCCTCTGCTAACCCATGACATCAGTTGTGGTGGGGGGCCCGAGCGGAAAGCGGGGGCAGCCGCCCACTTGGCACTTCGGGGAGCCGTGACGTAAAACCACTCCCGTTGCCATAATTCGGACACCTCTGGAAAGGAACCTTCCGGCCATGGAGCTCCTGCCATCTTGCCTATTGATGCACCTCCGCACGCTGTCTGTTGCCCCTCGATCATCTTCGGCTTTACTTCAAAGGTCTTGAGCCACAGGCCGAAGTGAGGGGTAACACGGAGGAAGGCCTCACACACGACAATAAACTTCGAGATGTGGAGAAAGGAGTCCGGAGCTAGATCGTGAAAATCTAGCCCGTAATAGAACATCAAACCGCTGACGAAAGGATCCAGAGTGAGGCCTAGACCTCGGAGGAAGTGGGAGACGAACACAACGTTCTCGTTGGGTTCGGGAGTAGGGACGACCTGCCCTCGAGCAGGCAGCCGATGCGAAACCTCGGTGGTCAGGTATCTGGCCTCCCTCAACTTCTTAATGTCCTCTTCCGTCACGGAGGAGGGCATCCATCGGCCTTGAAGGCTGGATCCGGACATGATTGAAGATCCGGAGCACCTAACCTGGGCTTTGGGTGTTAGAACTCGAGGCGGAGGAAGGGTTCGATTGAGCACGAGAGAGAGAAAGCAAAAACCTCGTCCCTTTATAAATAGGGTGAATATCAAGCATCCTCTCCGTAGCCGTTTAGGACTTGCCTATAATCTAGGAGTCCTAGACACGGTTGGGTTACCCATGACCGCATTAATGAGAATCACGTAATTGGGGGAACACGATCTCCGCTTCGGCAAGACGTGTCACGAAACCGTCTCGCGTTATGTGTGGAGCTGGTTAAAAGAAACGGTTTGAATAATCATCGGGCCATGACGTAATGTCATGCTGCCAAAACAAGCCAGCAAATTAGATCTGCGAAAACGTTATTCTCTCTGTGGTGGAATGTGGAATTTATTTTGCAGGGTTGGACACTATCCTCGTATTCAACTTCTTCTGTCATGTATTTGGAGAAGGAACCCGCCTTGCAATGCCGAAGACAATACTGTCCGCCGGACTCATCATCATTGAAGCCTGGTTCAGGGGCTACTGTGGGAGTCCTGGATTAGGGGGTCTCCGGACAGCCGGACTATCTCCATTGGCCGGATTGTTAGACTATGAAGATACAAGATTGAAGACTTCGTCTCGTGTTCGGATGGGACTATACTTGGCGTGGAAGGCAAGCTAGGCAATACGTATATGGATATCTCCTCCTTTGTAACCGACCTTGTGTAACCCTAACCCTCTCCGGTGTCTATATAAACCGAAGGGTTTTAGTCCGTAGGACAACAATCACAACATACAATCATACTATAGGCTAGCTTCTAGGGTTTAGCCTCTCTGATCTCGTGGTAGATCTACTCTTGTACTACACATATCTTCAATATTAATCAAGCAGGACGTAGGGTTTTACCTCCATCAAGAGGGCCCGAACCTGGGTAAAACATCGTGTCCCCTGCCTCCTGTTACCATCCGTCCTAGACGCACAGTTCGGGACCCCCTACCCGAGATCCGCCGATTTTGACACCGACACTAGCATATGCAGATATGGCCTCGGAACACTGAGACCGAAAGATCGAGCGTGAATCATATAGTAGATATGATCAACATAGTGATGTTCACCATTGAAAACTACTCCATTTCACGTGATGATCGGTTATGGTTTAGTTGATTTGGATCACTTGATCACTCAGAAGATTAGAGGGATGTCTTTCTAAGTGGGAGTTCGTAAGTAATATGATTAATTGAACTTAAATTTATCATGAACTTAGTCCTGGTAGTATTAGCATATCTATGTTGTAGATCAATAGCTCGCGTTTTGCTCCCTGTTTTATTTTTTGATATGTTCCTAGAGAAAACTATGTTGAAAAATGTTAGTAGCAATGATGCGGACTAGCTCCGTAATCTTAGTTTTATCCTCATTGCTGCAAAGCAGAATTTTTTCCTTGATGCATCGCTAGGTAACAAACCTATTGCAGGAGCAGATGCGGATGTTATGAATGTTTGGCTAGCTCAATATGATGACTACTTGATAGTTTAGTGCACCATGCTTAAACGGCTTAGAATTGGGACTTCAAAGACGTTTTGAACGTCATGGACCATATGAGATGTTCCAGGAGTTGAAGTTAATATTTCAAGCAAATACCCGAGTTGAGAGATATGAAGTCTCCAACAAGTTCTATAGCTAAAAGATGGAGGAGAATAGCTCAAGTAATGAGCATGTGCTCAGATTGTCTGGGTACTACAATCGCTTGAATCAACTGCGAGTTAATCTTCCAGATAAAATAGTGATTGACAGAATTCTCTAGTCACCATCACCAAGTTAGTAGAACTTCATGATGAACTATAATATGCAAGGGATAACGGAAACGATTCCCAAGCTCTTCGTGATGCTGAAATCGACGAAGGTAGAGATCAAGAAAAGCATCAAGTGTTGATGGTAAACAAAACCACTAGTTTCAAGTAAAGGGACAAAGGGAAGAAAGGGGAACTTCAAGAAGAACGGCAAGCAAGTTGCTGCTCAAGTGAAAAAAAACCAAGTCTGGACCTAAGCCTGAAACTGAGTGCTTCTACTGCAAAGGGACTGGTCACTGGAAGCGGAACTACCCCAAGTAATTGGCGGATAAGAAGGATGGCAAAGTGAACACAGGTATATCTGATATACATGTTATTGATGTGTACTTTACTAGTGTTTATAGCAACCCCTCAGTATTTGATACTAGTTCAGTTGCTAAGAATAGTAACTCGAAATGGGAGTTGCAGAATGAACAGAGACTAGTTAAGGGTGAAGTGATGATGTGTATTGGAAATGGTTCCAAGATTGATATGATCATCATCGCACACTCCCTATACTTTCGGGATTAGTATTAAACCTAAAATAAATGTTATTTAGTGTTTGCATTGAGCATGAATATGATTGGATCATGTTTATTGCAATACGGTTATTCATGTAAGTTAGAGAATAATTGTTGTTCTGTTTACATGAATAAAACCTTCTATGGTCATACACCCAATGAAAATGGTTTGTTGGATCTCGATCGTGGTGATACACATTTTCATAATATTGAAGCCAAAAGATGCAAAGTTAATAATGATAGTGCAACTTATTTGTGGCACTGCCGTTTAGGTCATATTGGTGTAAAGCGCATGAAGAAAAATCCATGCTGATGGGCTTTGGGAATCACTTGATTATGAATCAGTTGATGCTTGCGAACCATGCCTCATGGGCAAGATGACTAAGACTCCGTTCTCCGGAACAATGGAGCGAGCAACAGATTTGTTGGAAATCATACATACTGATGTATGTGGTTCGATGAATATTGAGGCTCACAGCAGGTATCATTATTTTCTGATCTTCACAGATGATTTGAGCAGATATGAGTATATCTACTTGATGAAACACAAGTCTGAAACATTTGAAAAATTCAAAGAATTTTAGAGTGAAGTGGAGAATCATCGTAACAAAAATAAAACTTTCTACGATATGATCGCAGAAGTAAAATATTTGAGTTACGAGTTTGGCCTTCAGTTAAAACAATGTGAAATAGTTTCACTACTCACGCCACCTGGAACACCACAGTGTAATGGTGTGTCCGAACGTCATAACCGTACTTTATTAGATATGGTGCGATCTATGATGTCTCTTACCGATTTACCACTATCGTTTCGGGGTTATGCATTAGAGACAACTACATTCACGTTAAATAGGGCACCATCTAAATCCGTTGAGACGACACCGTATGAACTATGGTTTGGCAAGAAACCTAAGCTATCGTTTCTTAAAGTTTGAGGTTGGAATGCTTATGTGAAAAAGTTTCAACCCGATAAGCTCAAACCCAAATCGGAGAAGTGCATCTTCATAGGATACCCAAAAGAAAATGTTGGGTACACCTTCTATCATAGATCCGAAGGCAAGATATTCATTGCTGAGAATGGATCCTTTCTAGAGAAGGAGTTTCTCTCAAAAGAAGTGAGTGGGAGGAAAGTAGAACTTGATGAGGTAACTGTACCTGCTCCCTTATTGGAAGTAGTTCATCATAGAAATTTGTTCCTGTGACTACTACACCAATTAGTGAGGAAGCTAATGATGATGATCATGTAACTTCAGATCAAGTTACTACTGAACCTCATAGGTAAACCAGAGTGAGATCCGCACCAGAGTGGTATGGCAATCCTGTTCTGGAGGTCATGTTACTTGACCATGACAAACCTATGAACTATGAGGAAGCGATGATGAGCCCAGATTCCGCGAAATGGCTTGAGGCCATGAAATCTGAGATGAGATCCATGTATGAGAACAAAGTATGGACTTTGATTGACTTGCCCATTGATCAGCGAGCCATTGAGATTAAATGGATCTTCAAGAGGAAGACGGACGCTGATAGTAGTGTTACTATCTACAAAGCTAGAATTGCCACAAAAGGTTTTTGACAAGTTCAAGGTGTTGACTACGATGAGAGTTTCTCACTCGTATCTATGCTTAAGTCTATCCGAATCATGTTAGCAATTGCCGCATTTTATGAAATCTGGTAAATGGATAAACAAAATTGCATTCCTTAATGGATTTATTAAAGAAGAGTTGTATATGATGCAACCAGAAGATTTTGTCAATCCTAAAGGTGCTAACAAAATATGCAAGCTCCAGCGATCCATCTATGGACTGGTGCAAGCATCTCGGAGTTGGAATAGAAATTGAGTGTATAGTTTTATACAGACTTGCGGTGAAGCCTGTATTTACAAGAAAGTGAGTGGGAGCACTACAACATTTCTGATAAGTATATGTGAATGACATATTGTTGATCGGAGATAATGTAGAATTATTCTGCAAAGCATAAAGGAGTGTTTTAGAGGAGTTTTTCAAAGAAAGACCTCGGTGAAGCTGCTTACATATTAAGCATCAAGATCTATAGAGATAGATAAAGACGCTTGATAAGTTCTTCAATGAGTACATACCTTGACAAGATTTTGAAGTAGCTCAAAATGGAACAGTCAAAGAAAGAATTCTTGCCTGTGTTACAAGGTGTGAAACTGAGTAAGACTCAAAGCCCGACCACGGCAGAAGATAGAAAGAGAATGAAAGTCATTCCCTATGCCTTGGCCATAGGTTCTGTAAAATATGCCATGCTGTGTACCAGATCTATTGTATACCCTACACTGTTTTTGGCAAGGGAGTACAATAGTGATCTAGGAGTAGATCACTGGACAGCGGTCAAAATTATCCTTAGTGGAATAAGGATATGTTTCTCGATCATGGAGGTGACAAAAAGGTTCGTCGTAAAGGGTTATGTCGATGCAAATTTTGACATTGATCTAGATGACTCTAAATCTCAATCTAGATACATATTGAAAGTGGGAGCAATTAGCTAGAGTAGCTCCGTGAAGAGCATTGTTGACATAGAAATTTACAAAATACTTACGGATCTGATGTGGCAGACCCGTTGACTAAACTTCTCTCACAAGCAAAACATCATCACACCTTAGTACTCTTTGGGTATTAATCACATAGCGATGTGAACTAGATTATTGACTCTAGTAAACCCTTTGGGTGTTGGTCACATGTCGATGTGAACTATGGGTGTTAATCACATGGTGATGTGAACTATTGGTATTAAATCACATGGCGATGTGAACTAGATTATTGACTCTAGTGCAAGTGGGAGACTGAAGGAAATAAGCCCTAGAGGCAATAATAAAGTTATTATTTATTTCCTTATATCATGATAAATGTTCATTATTCATGCTAGAATTGTATTAACCGGAAACATAATACATGTGTGAATACATAGACAAACAAAGTGTCACTAGTATGCCTCTACTTGACTAGCTCGTTGTCATTTGATTAACGGGATCAAATCATTAGGAGAATGATGTGATTGACTTGACCCATTCCGTTAGCTTAGCACTTGATCGTTTAGTTTGTTGCTATTGCTTTCTTCATGACTTATACATGTTCCCATGACTATGAGATTATGCAACTCCCGTTTACCGGAGGAACACTTTGTGTGCCACCAAACGTCACAACGTAACTGGGTGATTATAAAGGTGCTCTACAGGTGTCTCCGAAGGTACTTGTTGGGTTGGCGTATTTCGAGATTAGGATTTGTCACTCCGATTGTCGGAGAGGTATCTCTGGGCCCACTCGGTAATGCACATCACTATAAGCCTTGCAAGCAATGTAACTAATGAGTTAGTTACGGGATGATGCATTACGGAATGAGTAAAGAGACTTTCCGGTAACGAGATTGAACTAGGTATGAGGATACCGACGATCGAATCTCGGGCAAGTAACATACCGATGACAAAGCGAACAACGTATGTTGTTATGCGGTCTAACCGATAAAAGATCTTCATAGAATATGTGGGAGCCAATATGAGCATCCAGGTTACACTATTGGTTATTGACCGGAGACGTGTCTCGGTCATGTCTACATAGTTCTCGAGCCCGTAGGGTCCGCACGCTTAACGTTTCGATGACAGTTATATTATGAGTTTATATGTTTTGATGTACCGAAGGTTGTTCGGAGTCCCGAATGTGATCACGGACATGACGGGGAGTCTAAAAATGGTCGAGACATGAAGATTGATATATTGGAAGCCTATGTTTGGATATCGGAAGTGTTCCGGGTGAAATCAGGATTTTACTGGAGTACCGGGAGGTTATCGGAACCCCCCGGGGACTTAATGGGCCTTAGTGGGCCTAGGTGGAAGAGAGGAGAGGCGGCTAGGGCTGGGCTGCGCGCCCCTCCCCCCTAGTCCGAATAGTACAAGGAGAGGGGGGCGGTGCCCCCCCCCTTCCTTCTTCTCCTCCACTCTTTCCCCCTCCCAAGTCCTAATCCAACTAGGAAAAGGGGGGAGTCCTACTCCCGGTGGGAGTAGGACTCCTCCTGGCGCGCCTCCTCCCTGGCCGGCCGCACCCTCCCTTGCTCCTTTATATACAGGGGCAAGGGGGCACCCCATAGACACAATAATAGATCGTTTGATCTTTTAGCCGTGTGCGGTGCCCCCTCCACCATAGTCCACCTCGATAATACTGTGGCGGTGCTTAGGCGAAGCCCTGCATCGGTAGAACATCAACATCGTCACCACGCCGTCGTGCTGACGAAAGTCTCCCTCAACACTCGGCTGGATAGGAGTTCGAGGGACGTCATCGGGCTGAACGTGTGCTGAACTCGGAGGTGACGTGCGTTCGGTACTTGATCGGTCGGATCGTGAAGACGTACGACTACATCAACCGCATTGTGCTAATGCTTCCGCTTACGGTCTACGAGGGTACGTGGACAACACTCTCCCCTCTCATTGCTATGCATCACCATGATCTTGCGCGTAGGATTTTTTTTGAAATTACTACGTTCCCCAACACAAAGGCCACTTCGAGAGTATCTCTCTTAAATACTTTCACATCCGTTAGTCCAAATAGTGTATCATAACCAACAGAAGCCAATTGGCGAACAGAAAGCAAATGATATTTAAGGGATTGGACAAGCATGACATTTGAAGAGACATGTCATTTGTGATAGCCACCTTACCCAAACCGAGTACATGTCCTTTTGATCCTCCACCAAACATAATGCTCATAAATGGTTGAATAGCTTCCATGAAGTCGTAGAGCAATTTGCTATCTCCGGTCATATGATTGGTACATCCACTATCAATCACCCATTTTACTCCACCGGAGAAGGCAACCTACACACAATTATTACTTGGTTAGAGGCACCCATTTTGCAATGGGACCTCTCAAGTTAGTCACAAGGGTCTTAGGGACCCAAATAGCATAAAACCGAAATGCATTTCGAGGACCAACAAAATTTTCATAAAATTCTCCATCCTTAGTCTTACGAAGAACATAGGATGGAGGCATGAACTCTTTTGGCTTGTTGACAGTGGGCATGCCCCTTGTAGCCTTCCCACAATCAACCTTACCTTTCTCCTTGTGCCCTTCTCGTACAGAAGTTTCTTTTAGAGGGGTGGTGCACTTTTGAGAGGATGTCTTCTTCTTGCTTGTGCTCGGGTCAAACCCGAGTCCCTCTTTGGCAAACACTTCATTGTGTTGGCTCAACACCTCATTGAGGTTCTTTTGCCCTTGAGCACATGTCATGAGCCCTTTCTCGATTTGAGCTTTGAGAAAGCGATTCTCCTCAAGAATAGATGCTAGATCACTACTAGAGTTAGTAGTACAAGCATCAACATTGATAATAGGAGAAGAGTAAGCCTTGGCTAGAGTTTCAAGATAAGTAAGCTTGAGTGTCTCAAAACTCTTTGTAAGAAGGGTGAGCTCTTCTTCCTTGGTCTTGAGGGACACGGATAGAAGCTCACAATCCTTAGAGAGAGAAGCATTAGACTTTACAAGCTTACTTTTATCATTCATCAACTCTTCGCAAGAGTCGATAGCCTTTTTCAAGGAGGCAAGGTCTCTAGTATGAACATAAATGTTTGCACCAATTTTTAAGCATAGTTCATCATTGTGTGCTTCCTCATATTGGACTTTCCGCTCAAGGACTTCATATTTTTCCTTTTCCTCGGTGACGAGGGTTTCGAGTTCCTTAATGGAAATGGTGTGCTTACTCACCATCTCCATAAGCATACGAAACATAGTGAGCTTATTTCCTTTAAGTGAGCACATGAACTTATTTATTTTAGCAAGCATAGGATCATTTATATCATCATCCTCATAACTATCCTCCGCATCAAGATACTCATCATTAGGAGTAGGAGGAGTGAAAAGAGGAGGGTTTGGTCGTGGTGTTACCTTGACCTTGTCAGGAGAGTGTTGGTCCTCTCCATCTTCTACCACGGCCT